>NC_070598.1:416121-466121 GCF_027409825.1 Scomber japonicus | reverse complement strand
ACTTGACTTATATATATATATATATATATATATATATATATATATATATATATATATATATGGAGTAAGATGAACAAATATAATAGATTTTAATAAAGAGCTACGTTTGGGATTATCATTATTATATGTTATACTTCATTATTATCATTATTATGATAATTTTTTGCTATATTAGAACCCTTTTGTCTGTTGACATAATAAAAAAAAAACATGTTTTACATTACATTTTGTTTTATTTTTGTTTTAGGGAGCAAGGAGCAAACCGAGCTCCTGATTAAACAAAGAGGGGAAAATGACCATCTATTCACGGGGGCCAAAAACTCCACCAC
Source organism: Scomber japonicus (assembly GCF_027409825.1). NCBI lineage: Eukaryota > Metazoa > Chordata > Actinopteri > Scombriformes > Scombridae > Scomber > Scomber japonicus. Next base: position 465,792 of record NC_070598.1, on the reverse strand, counting down.
GGCGGGATGGAGGTAAGGCTGATGTCCATTTTTGTACATCTTTGCATCCCTGTGTTGATGTGATCTTGTGTTTACCTTTTCTCTTGCTTCCCTCTGTGTTTAGAGCAATACTGGAAAAGGTTGGGCTGGAGGGGAAGGTCCAGCCCTACCAGGCCAAAAAAAATGGGACAATTTAAAAAGAAAATATAAAGTAGGTAGCCTACAGGTTTGGATTAGTTTTACTGTTACTAAATACTTTTGCTGAAAATTGCTGACATGATTGATTTCCACTGCCTTAGGATTGCAAATATCCAGGGACAGGGGAGGGGGCCAGCGGCAAGCCCACTGCTGTCACTTGGCCGTGGTTTGTCCTCATGGATGAGGTACTGGGGCAGAGGCCATCTATTGCCCCCCCTGTCCTCATTGCCTCCATCCGTGAGGACACACCAGGGCCAAGTGCCGCAGTGGGTGAGCAGGAGAGTGAAGAGGAGGAGGAGGAGGAGGAGGAGGAAGACCAGCCAGGGCCCAGGAGGAAGAGGAGGAGGGAGGATGACCTCCTTGACCTCATAAAGGAGGACATGAGAAGGCAAAATGAGGCAGAGGAGAGGAGGGAGCAGGAGGGGAAAGACAGGATGGAGAGGCTCTTCTCTCTCCTGGAAAAAGTAATAGAAAAATAAATATACATCTATATAGATGTGTTTAATTTGATTTTATTTATGAACTGTGTTTATTTATGATTTTTCTTTATTTTTTATTTGATTGTGAAGAGTTTGATGTTTTATGTTGTTGTTAAATAAAAAATATTGTTCATTGTTACACGTCTATTCCATTTAGTATTTACAACTTCAATACAATTTATAACAGGGTTGACAGACGGCAGAAAGTGCTGCTGTTCAGGAAGAACAAGGGATTAAATATTGTGTTTTATTATGAAGTCATGAAACATTTAACTATTTACAAAATTACATCTGAAAGAACTATTTACAGATTATTATTATTATTAAGTTATTTTCATTATTACAATTTCCCAATTATTTACAGTAATAGGCTGAGCAGGACTCCCTGGCAGTGCTGCTGGGCTGGATGGGATGCCACAATGAAGACCATGTCTTCTGTGGTCAGTGGGACATCATCTGGGCTGGTATTCAGGGTGTTTGGGGGTCTGGTCTCCACTGTCCACCACATCGTCCATCAAGTGGGTTTGCAGGGCTGAATTGATCGACGGCTGCCATGTCACTAAGAATTTTTAAGAAAGAGGCAAGAATTGTAATATAATAATATAATAATAAAAATAAAGTTATTACAACAAACAAAACTATCTACAAAACACTTTAAATAGGAATATTTTGGCTTTAAAATGATGTTACTTGCCAACTAAAGATAGTCGTGGTCAGGGATAACCTCCTCCAGGGCAGACACCTCCGCAGACAGCTGGTCCCGCCACAGAGCACCACTGGCGGCCTCCAGGCCGCTCTCCCCCTCATCCTCCTCCATGGCGTCCTGCAGCTCATCCTCTGGGGGCATGATGTCACCCACCCCCAGGCAAATGTTGTGCAGGATGGCACATGCTGTTATGACCTGCAATGTAAAAAACGTATTCATTAATTGTGATTCACTTCAGTAGCCTACTCAAAGGTAAAGTAGAATCCTGTTGTGTGATGACGTACCTGAGGCACAAAGGTGTGGTGCACCTCCAGCACTTTAAGGAAGATGGCCCGGAACCTGGTCTTCATCATTCCAAAGGCACGCTCGATGATAGAGCGTGCCCTGGAATGATGGGCATTAAAGCGCTGGGGTCCCACACCTTGCAGTGGTCGCTTGTAGGGAGTGATGAGGGGGAGTGGATGCTGGAGGCACGGGTACCCGCTGTCTGCGAGGATGAAGTGCCCTGGAGGAGGGTAAACCGCCTGTGTGTACAGTGGGCTGTGCCGGAGTACTCTGGAGTCGTGCACCGACCCCGGCCAGCCCACGTACACGTCCACAAAGCGGCCCTGATGGTCACAAACTGCCTGAAGGATAATTGATGCAAACATTTTCCTGTTCAGGTAGCAGTGACCATCAGGGCCGCTTGGTGGCTTGATCCTGACATGGCAGCCGTCGATCGCTCCAGCAGCCTTTAAAAAGGCTCTGTGTCCTGCCAGCCCTGCAAACCCACGAGTTACTGCCGCCAGGGCTTCAGCGGTCTTTGGGAGGTGGATGACCTTGTGGCGAATGGCCACCACCTCCCCAGTAACTCGGTGGACGATGCGGTGGACAGTGGAACGAGGCATCCCAAACACCCGTGAGACCACCCTGTATGATGCCCCACTCGCCAGCCAGAAGAGGAACACCAAGGTCTCTATTGTGGCACCCCATCCATGTCTCCGATCCTGGTGGAGAAGGTTCAGCAGCACTGCCAGGGACTCTCTGCTCAGCCTAAAGTCCTGCCTGGTGTCTCCATTATTAAGGAATCTGTCCAGGACAGGCACGGCCAGGTTGATCCTGCAGTAGGGATGTCTGGTCTGGATTGAGAAAGGAGGGGAAGAACAGGAGAAGAAAAAATGTTAATTAAACAATAGCTACATAATTCTGGTTAATAAGATAATTCCAGTTATAATTCCAGTAAAGTCATTCCAAGATAATTCTAGTTCAATTCAGAGCTTTGATAGATAATGCTTAACCTGTATATCGATCCACTTATCAGTCTATCTAGGCTTCGCAAACTAGTTTTGATTCATGCCAAAATAATATTAAATTATGGTCAGGGTTCTTTAACTATTCATGAATTGTTCAGGTTATATGGCATTATGTGCCTATCTATAGTTTATATGTCTAGCATTAAGGTATTGCATTGGTATGTTAATTACCCCAACTGTTAACCAGCTAACGATAACATCATGATAACATTACTGTGGGTTCAAATAACAGGTTTACCTCTCGGTCCCCTCTTAGCTGCATAATATATAATAAAATGCGGCGGAGATGGAGCCGGCGGCGGCGGAGACGGAGCTGGCGGAGCTTCTCCTCTTCCTCCATTAAAAAGTTGGTCAACAACAAAATGAGACATTTTTTAATGTCTGTCATCTTCTTCTTTCTTTCTTACTTTCTTGTCAGTTTTCTTCTTTCTCTTGTGTGTTTTCCTTCTTTCTTTCTTTCTTTCTTTCTTTCTTGTGTGTTTTCCTTTATTCTTCTCCTTTCTTCTCTCTTATAATTTTGTCAACTTTTTCACCGTGTGTCGATCGTGGCGTCTTTCTCGTCTTATGGGCGGGAACAGCTGGTGACGCAACCAGGAAATGCCTCTATTTGTTTGTGGTTTTTTAACTCTGCTCCGTCCTGATTAAAAAGAACCTGTATCTGTAATTATGGAGTCCTAAGCTCCTCAATTTAGGTGGCGTTGTCGGCAACATTTTAAACTAAATTATTGTGCTGGTTTCTTTTAACCCAAACAAACCACGTGACATCTGACAACAGGCTCCAACACTACTGAGGAGCACACACCCCCCCCCCCCCCCCCCCCCCCCGCAGTAATCTGTCAATCACGCTGCGGATCGATAAAGTTTCTCTAAATTTGTAAATGTGTATTTATGAGGCAGAAACGATTCAACCGACCAATCAGCTGGCAGCTGCTCAGACTGCACGATACCACATTAACCCTGGTGTGTGTGTGTGTGTGTGTGTGTGTGTGTGTGTTAATGCAGATTGATTTTCACAGCAGGCCATAATGCAGAGCGCTCAGCCAATAATGCGCACACACACACACACACACACACACACAGACACAGACACACACACACACACACACACACACACAGATCGATGCAGGTGTTTAAGGTTATGAGTCTGAATGCTGTCGTCACATTAATGTTAAACTACACATTTAAAGCTTGAACACGTCGTTCATCTTTTTACTTTATTTAGTTTATAAAAAATAAAAATGTTTATTTATAAATCACAGCAGAGTGGGAGAACATCTTTTAACAGGAAGAACCCTCAGAACCAGACTCAGAGTGGGAGAACATCTTTTAACAGGAAGAACCCTCAGAACCAGACTCAGAGTGGGAGAACATCTTTTAACAGGAAGAACCCTCAGAACCAGACTCAGAGTGGGAGAACATCTTTTAACAGGAAGAACCCTCAGAACCAGACTCAGAGTGGGAGAACATCTTTTAACAGGAAGAACCCTCAGAACCAGACTCAGAGTGGGAGAACATCTTTTAACAGGAAGAACCCTCAGAACCAGACTCAGAGTGGGAGAACATCTTTTAACAGGAAGAACCCTCAGAACCAGACTCAGGCTGTGTCTCAATTTGGACCCAACTGCGAGGCTGCATCCTCGAAGTACGCGGCCTTTGCGGCCTTCGAAGGATGCAGCCTTGAGGAACTTCCGAAGGACGCATCAACCGTTGTCCAATTATTATTAAATAGTCCAAAGTCTTTTCCTGGATCCGGACCGTCCTGGAGGAATCCTTCTCCAGACTGGATGCTGCCTTCTCTGGATCCACTTGTTCCCTCGGTCCGGTACTCCACCAGTCTACGCCCTCTCTCCCTCCTCTGCCTGGCCCTACAGCCGGCCTTCTCCGTGTCTGCATCTTAGATTTGGGAATTAACACTCACGCTTATCCTGGGTGATAACTGAACGTCATTCACCAGGCTGGAGTAGTTACGCCGACAGACACGGGCCGCTGCACTTCAGGTAGGAGGATCTTTCTGCGATGGTAGTCTCTTGGTGGCCTGCTGGTTCTCCGGCTGGTTCCTCATCTCCTCCGTCTCTGGCCTTCTCTCCTCCTCTGGCTCATCTCTGGCCTGAAATAAAAAGGGTCATACCTGCGCAAGCTGCCAGCTGTGGCTTGTTGCACTGATTGTCTGTCGGCTGTGGGACGTTCAAGGTCAGCTCGAAAAAAAGGAACACCATGTGCAATTTCAACAAAACATAATTAAGTCACAACAAAACAAACATTAAACTGACCCCGTCACATATAGATATATGGATCCTATATTCTAGGTTCCTCCTCCTAGTGAGACCGTCCTCCTCTAATCAGAGAGAGAGGACAGCTGCTCTGCTTCTGTTCTGCAAACATTTCTCTGTGGGTGCTTTTTATCTAGTGAGTCGTAGACCCCCCCCCCCCCCACTAACTAGTCTTGGTGCTTTGTGATATAGTGGAACGTAAGAGAAGACAGAACAGTAGTTCTATATTTATGATAGATAGACGGACGGACAGACGGACAGACGGATGGATGGATGAAAGTGTCTGAGGAACATTTAAAGGATCAGAATGATGAAGGAACACGATCAGGAGGCAGCTTCTTCTTCTCTACCCTGATGGACCGAGGTTAACTGTGTGTGTGTGTGTGTGTGTGTGTGTGTGTGTGTGTGTGTGTGTGTGTGTGAGAGTGTGTGTGTGTGTGTGTGTGTTTGTGTGTGTGTGTGTGTGTGTGTGTGTGTGTGTGTGTGTGTGTGTGTGTGAGGTAATCAGCAGTAAGTGGAGTGCTCCTGGACGGAGACGATCAGCCGCCTGCAACCAATCAATGCAGCGATCGATAGCAGGAATGGAGGGAGAGATCTAACAGGTCATTATGTGTGTGTGTGTGTGTGTGTGTGTGTGTGTGTGTGTGTGTGTGTGTGTGTGTGTTTGTGTGTGTGCGTTTCAATGACTTCATTATGTAAATCTCTTGTTTATACAAACAGAAGGGTCAAGTGAACTTCCTGTCAGACATCTGAAAGTTTTCTGGGTTCAAACTTTGGTCACAGCTGGTAGGCAGGGTGACCATCAGACGGCAGGGTGACCATCAGACATCAGACGGCAGGGTGACCGTCGGACGGCAGGGTGACCGTCAGACGGCAGGGTGACCATCAGACAGCAGACGGCAGGGTGACCATCAGACAGCAGGGTGACCATCAGACAGCAGACGGCAGGGTGACCATCAGACAGCAGGGTGACCATCAGACAGCAGGGTGACCATCAGACAGCAGGGTGACCATCAGACGGCAGGGTGACCATCGGACGGCAGGGTGACCGTCGGACGGCAGGGTGACCGTCGGACGGCAGGGTGACCGTCGGACGGCAGGGTGACCGTCGGACGGCAGGGTGACCGTCGGACGGCAGGGTGACCGTCGGACGGCAGACGGCAGGGTGACCGTCGGACGGCAGGGTGACCATCAGACGGCAGGGTGACCGTCGGACGGCAGGGTGACCATCAGACGGCAGGGTGACCGTCGGACGGCAGGGTGACCATCAGACGGCAGGGTGACCGTCGGACGGCAGGGTGACCGTCGGACGGCAGGGTGACCGTCGGACGGCAGACGGCAGGGTGACCGTCGGACGGCAGGGTGACCGTCGGACGGCAGGGTGACCGTCGGACAGCAGACAGCAGGGTGACCATCAGTCTAAGCCTATAGCAGCATTAACTAGGAGCTCTAAGAGTCATCCACATAGAGAGAGAGGGAGGAGGAGAGAGGATAGATGGATGGATAGAGAGAGAGAGGGAGGAGGAGAGAGGATAGATGGATGGATAGAGAGAGAGAGAGGAAGGAGGAGAGAGGAGAGATGGATGGATAGAGAGAGAGAGGGAGGAGGAGAGAGGATAGATGGATGGATAGAGAGAGAGAGGGAGGAGGAGAGAGGATAGATGGATGGATAGAGAGAGAGAGAGGAAGGAGGAGAGAGGAGAGATGGATGGATAGAGAGAGAGAGGGAGGAGGAGAGAGGATAGATGGATGGATAGAGAGAGAGAGGGAGGAGGAGAGAGGATAGATGGATGGATAGAGAGAGAGAGAGGGAGGAGGAGAGAGGATAGATGGATGGATAGAGAGAAAGAGGGAGGAGGAGAGAGGATAGATGGATGGATAGAGAGAGAGAGGGAGGAGGAGAGAGGATAGATGGATGGATAGAGAGAGAGAGAGGGAGGAGGAGAGAGGATAGATGGATGGATAGAGAGAAAGAGGGAGGAGGAGAGAGGAGCCCAGTGCATCATGGGAGTCCCCCGGCAGTCTAAGCCTATAGCAGCATAAACTAGAAGCTTTATCACAAAGGAACGTTTGAAGCCTACTCTTAAACGTAGAGAGGGTTCTGCCCCCCGGAACCAATCTGGGAGATGGTTCCACAGGAGAGGAACCTGAGAACTGAAGGTTCTGCCTCCTGTTCTACTTTTAGAGATACTAGGAACCACAAGTAGGCCTGCATGCTGGGAGCGCAGTGTTCTAGTAGGTTCATAAGGTTCTATGAGCTGGGAGCGCAGTGTTCTAGTAGGTTCATAAGGTTCTATGAGCTGGGAGCACAGTGTTCTAGTAGGTTCATAAGGTTCTATGAGCTGGGAGCGCAGTGTTCTAGTAGGTTCATGAGGTTCTATGAGCTGGGAGCACAGTGTTCTAGTAGGTTCATAAGGTTCTATGAGCTGGGAGCACAGTGTTCTAGTAGGTTCATAAGGTTCTATGAGCTGGGAGCACAGTGTTCTAGTAGGTTCATAAGGTTCTATGAGCTAGGAGCACAGTGTTCTAGTAGGTTCATAAGGTTCTATGAGCTGGGAGCACAGTGTTCTAGTAGGTTCATAAGGTTCTATGAGCTGGGAGCACAGTGTTCTAGTAGGTTCATAAGGTTCTATGAGCTGGGAGCACAGTGTTCTAGTGACTGGCAGTCTAAGCCTATAGCAGCATAAACTAGGAGCTCTAAGAGTCATCCACACATTGATCTCATCAAGGTAAGGCTTGCTTAGATGTCGGGGGGGTAGTCCTGGAGACCCCCCCCCCTGCAGGACTTTATGGGCCCCCCATCCCTCAGTGGTCGACACACTATACTCTGTCTATAAAACTCAATACGAGGTCGGCTGGTCGGCTCTGTTCCAATGTACGTCCCATTAACTATGTGCATTTCACTTTTGCAATGAGCCAACATACACTCTCACACTCTCTCTCTCACACACACACACACACACACACACACACACACACACACACACACACACACACACACACACACACACACACACACAATTACATCAGCACACTACTTCACTGAGGCTAATGACCAGTTTCACCAGCAGATGTCACTGTAGTGCAGCGTCGTGTTCATTAGCTGCATAATTATTCTCAACTGTTAGCCCCCCCCCCCCCCCCCCCAGGGTGGCAGAGAGGGACGGACACACACACACACACACACACACACAGACGTAACTAACACAGATGAAAGACAGAAAGAAAGGTTTGATGGATCTTTGTGGACGAGCTTTCTCATTTAAGGGAAAAGGGAAGTGTGTCCAAACTTTTGACAGTCACAGTGTCTGTGTGTTCAGATCAGATCATCTTACTGACACACTTAGACCCTGAAACTCCATCTGAGTGTGTGTGTGTGTGTGTGTGTGTGTGTGTGTGTGTGAGTGTGTGTGTGTGTGTGTGTGTGTGTGTGTGTGTGTGTGTGTGTGCAGTATAATTAAGTTTAAGAAGCAGATGAATGATGAGACCTCCTGTGAGTGTTAGAAGGATGAAGATCCAGCAGCTCAAACATCAACCGTTTAACATCCGTCATCGATCAGCTGATTGTCTCCAGCAGCTGATCGATACTAATATTCATCTGGAGTCGTGTTCCTGTCCACCTGCCGGGTTCAGAGCCGAGACGACTCCCATGTGGACCCTACCAGAGACGACTCCCATGTGGACCCTACCAGAGATGACTCGCATGTGGACCCTACCAGAGAGGACTCCCATGTGGACCCTACCAGAGAGGACTCCCATGTGGACCCTACCAGAGAGGACTCCCATGTGGACCCTACCAGAGAGGACTCCCATGTGGACCCTACCAGAGAGGACCCCCATGTGGACCCGACCAGAGATGACTCCCATGTGGACCCTACCAGAGATGACTCCCATGTGGACCCTACCAGAGACGACTCCCATGTGGACCCTACCAGAGAGGACTCCCATGTGGACCCGACCAGAGATGACTCCCATGTGGACCCTACCAGAGATGACTCCCATGTGGACCCTACCAGAGATGACTCCCATGTGGACCCTACCAGAGACGACTCCCATGTGGACCCTACCAGAGAGGACTCCCATGTGGACCCTACCAGAGAGGACGGACCAATCACAGCTGCAGCCGAGGGTGAAAACGGCTCCAGGCTTTCATGGCAGATGAAGGGTGACGAGTTCAATGTTCCCGTGCTGCGTTCAGGGACCTCAGACGCGCACCGGTCCGGTTCAGGGGCCGCAGACGCGCACCGGTCCGGTCCATGCAGAGAGCAGCTCATAATAAACTGCTTCAGTCACATCGCTGCACACGCTCAGAAACCATCACCAACGTTTCATCAACATCTGCACCTGTCACACCCAGCACAAGGCAGTAGCAACATGCACTAACTCTAAGCACTACACACTACTTCACACATACTGTTAGCACACTACACAGTGTGTATAAAACACACACACACACCAGCCTGCATTTGACCAGTAAAGAGCAGGAAGAATTAGCCAATCACAAAAAAGTAGCTCAGTTTCTGCCCAGCAACAGGTTGCTAAGGCCCTGCGGTTGCTAAGGGCAGCTAAGGCTATGCGGTTGCTAAGGGCAGCTAAGGCCCTGCGGTTGCTAAGGGCAGCTAAGGTTCTACGGTTGCTAAGGGCAGCTAAGGCCCTGCGGTTGCTAAGGGCAGCTAAGGTTCTACGGTTGCTAAGGGCAGCTAAGGCCCTGCGGTTGCTAAGGGCAGCTGAGGCCCTGCGGTTGCTAAGGGCAGCTAAGGCCCTGCGGTTGCTACGGCGATTTGAGAATTTGCTTGGAAAAAATTCTCAAAATTCTGAAGAAGTTGGCTCCTGACAAGGTCCCGAACAATTGCAAACTGTGAGAAAACCGTAACTCCTGTCCAAAAACCGAAAACAGCGTGAGAGACACAGAAGCCGGCAGATTCTGACAGTGTTTATTTTATTCAGTTATTCCTTAAAATGAGCGAGTAAGCTCAGTGTGAACACAGAGTGAGATTCTTTTGAAAAATAAAGCTGATTACGTTAGGGTCAATGGGGAGTGAGACAGGTATTGCTGCCGCTCTCGGCCCCCCCGTTTAAATTTTGTGCAGACCCTGTCTGTCAACGTCACATTTTATGAATCCCAACACCTATGTCTACATTTTGACAAAAATTATTTGTCTCCTTTTCACGGTTTGGCCGTGAGCTCGAGTTAAAAATAAAAATTAAGGTCATTTTTTACTGCTTCTCACACTCTAGCTAACTGCTGCTTCCACTCTAACTTTGAAGAAAAAGTGATTTCCACTCCTCGTTTGACTGCTCATAGTTTGAAAAGTTTACATGTTATGTAAAAACAGTTTGGTATTTTTCCAGAGAGGACAAGTTTTCCTTTGTTTTAAAGTTTGAATCATGTTTCTACCTGCACGTATGAGCGAGCTAGGTGACTCTGAAAAAAGATGAAATTTTTGGGTTTTTTCAAAAAATTCCCATTCATTTCCAATGGAGAATTATTCCCGGTTTTTTGGGAATAACTTTGGGAAACTTTGGAATTTCAACACCAGAAGTCATAGCACCCCTCCCCCGATCGAGCCGCACGCTTTGATGTATATATTGTCGGGTTTTCTCAAAGCTGCGGAAGGAGTTACAGTTACACGTCGAAAAGAAGAATAAGTATGGAGCAGATTAACAGAGGCTATGAGGCTCCTCCCCAGGTTTACTGCTGGGGAGGAGCCTCATAGCCTCGGAGCCTCGTAGCCTCGGAGCCTCATAGCCTCGGAGCCTCGGAGCCTCGGAGCCTCGGAGCCTCAGAGCCTCATAGCCTCGGAGCCTCAGAGCCTCATAGCCTCATAGCCTCATAGCCTCAGAGCCTCATAGCCTCATAGCCTCATAGCCTCATAGCCTCGGAGCCTCAGAGCCTCATAGCCTCATAGCCTCATAGCCTCAGAGCCTCAGAGCCTCATAGCCTCATAGCCTCGGAGCCTCAGAGCCTCAGAACCTCAGAGCCTCATAGCCTCATAGCCTCGGAGCCTCACAGCCTCACAGCCTCACAGTCTCAGAGCCTCAGAGCCTCAGAACCTCAGAGCCTCATAGCCTCATAGCCTCGGAGCCTCGGAGCCTCACAGCCTCACAGTCTCAGAGCCTCGGAGCCTCAGAGCCTCATAGCCTCATAGCCTCATAGCCTCAGAGCCTCAGAGCCTCATAGCCTCATAGCCTCGGAGCCTCAGAGCCTCAGAACCTCAGAGCCTCATAGCCTCATAGCCTCGGAGCCTCACAGCCTCACAGCCTCACAGTCTCAGAGCCTCAGAGCCTCAGAGCCTCAGAACCTCAGAGCCTCATAGCCTCGGAGCCTCGGAGCCTCACAGCCTCACAGCCTCACAGTCTCAGAGCCTCGGAGCCTCGCAGCCTCGGAGCCTCAGAGCCTCAGAGCCTCGGAGCCTCGGAGCCTCGCAGCCTCATAGCCTCGGAGCCTCAGAGCCTCGGAGCCTCATAGCCTCATAGCCTCATAGCCTCGGAGCCTCATAGCCTCGGAGCCTCAGAGCCTCAGAACCTCAGAGCCTCATAGCCTCATAGCCTCATAGCCTCATAGCCTCATAGCCTCATAGCCTCGGAGCCTCGGAGCCTCAGAGCCTCAGAACCTCTGAGCCTCATAGCCTCAGAGCCTCATAGCCTCATAGCCTCATAGCCTCAGAGCCTCATAGCCTCATAGCCTCAGAGCCTCATAGCCTCATAGCCTCGGAGCCTCATAGCCTCATAGCCTCGGAGCCTCAGAGCCTCAGAGCCTCATAGCCTCATAGCCTCAGAGCCTCAGAGCCTCATAGCCTCAGAGCCTCATAGCCTCATAGCCTCAGAGCCTCAGAGCCTCAGAGCCTCATAGCCTCATAGCCTCGGAGCCTCAGAGCCTCAGAACCTCAGAGCCTCATAGCCTCATAGCCTCGGAGCCTCAGAGCCTCAGAGCCTCATAGCCTCGGAGCCTCAGAGCCTCAGAGCCTAATAGCCTCGGAGCCTCAGAGCCTCATAGCCTCATAGCCTCGGAGCCTCAGAGCCTCAGAACCTCAGAGCCTCATAGCCTCATAGCCTCGGAGCCTCAGAGCCTCATAGCCTCGGAGCCTCAGAGCCTCATAGCCTCGGAACCTCAGAGCCTCATAGCCTCCGAACCTCAGAGCCTCATAGCCTCGGAGCCTCATAGCCTCATAGCCTCATAGCCTCATAGCCTCATAGCCTCAGAGCCTCGGAGCCTCGGAGCCTCAGAGCCTCATAGCCTCGGAGCCTCAGAGCCTCAGAGCCTCATAGCCTCGGAGCCTCAGAGCCTCATAGCCTCATAGCCTCGGAGCCTCAGAGCCTCAGAACCTCAGAGCCTCATAGCCTCATAGGCTCGGAGCCTCAGAGCCTCAGAGCCTCAGAGCCTCATAGCCTCATAGCCTCATAGCCTCAGAGCCTCATAGCCTCATAGCCTCAGAGCCTCAGAGCCTCATAGCCTCATAGCCTCAGAGCCTCATAGCCTCATAGCCTCAGAGCCTCATAGCCTCAGAGCCTCATAGCCTCATAGCCTCATAGCCTCATAGCCTCATAGCCTCGGAGCCTCATAGCCTCATAGCCTCGGAGCCTCAGAGCCTCAGAGCCTCATAGCCTCATAGCCTCATAGCCTCAGAGCCTCAGAGCCTCAGAGCCTCATAGCCTCGGAGCCTCAGAGCCTCAGAGCCTAATAGCCTCGGAGCCTCAGAGCCTCATAGCCTCATAGCCTCGGAGCCTCAGAGCCTCAGAACCTCAGAGCCTCATAGCCTCATAGCCTCGGAGCCTCAGAGCCTCATAGCCTCGGAGCCTCAGAGCCTCATAGCCTCGGAACCTCAGAGCCTCATAGCCTCCGAACCTCAGAGCCTCATAGCCTCGGAGCCTCATAGCCTCATAGCCTCATAGCCTCAGAGCCTCATAGCCTCATAGCCTCGGAGCCTCGGAGCCTCATAGCCTCAGAGCCTCATAGCCTCATAGCCTCAGAGCCTCATAGCCTCGGAACCTCAGAGCCTCATAGCCTCATAGCCTCAGAGCCTCGGAGCCTCAGAGCCTCATAGCCTCGGAGCCTCAGAGCCTCAGAGCCTCATAGCCTCGGAGCCTCAGAGCCTCAGAGCCTCATAGCCTCATAGCCTCGGAGCCTCAGAGCCTCAGAACCTCAGAGCCTCATAGCCTCATAGGCTCGGAGCCTCAGAGCCTCAGAGCCTCAGAGCCTCATAGCCTCATAGCCTCGGAGCCTCAGAGCCTCAGAACCTCAGAGCCTCATAGCCTCATAGCCTCGGAGCCTCAGAGCCTCACAGTCTCAGAGCCTCGGAGCCTCGCAGCCTCGGAGCCTCAGAGCCTCAGAGCCTCGGAGCCTCGGAGCCTCGCAGCCTCATAGCCTCGGAGCCTCAGAGCCTCAGAGCCTCATAGCCTCATAGCCTCATAGCCTCGGAGCCTCATAGCCTCGGAGCCTCAGAGCCTCAGAACCTCAGAGCCTCATAGCCTCATAGCCTCGGAGCCTCGGAGCCTCAGAGCCTCAGAACCTCTGAGCCTCATAGCCTCAGAGCCTCATAGCCTCATAGCCTCAGAGCCTCATAGCCTCATAGCCTCAGAGCCTCATAGCCTCATAGCCTCATAGCCTCAGAGCCTCATAGCCTCAGAGCCTCATAGCCTCATAGCCTCGGAGCCTCATAGCCTCATAGCCTCGGAGCCTCATAGCCTCATAGCCTCATAGCCTCGGAGCCTCAGAGCCTCATAGCCTCATAGCCTCGGAGCCTCAGAGCCTCAGAACCTCAGAGCCTCATAGCCTCATAGCCTCGGAGCCTCAGAGCCTCATAGCCTCATAGCCTCAGAGCCTCATAGCCTCGGAACCTCAGAGCCTCATAGCCTCGGAGCCTCAGAGCCTCATAGCCTCATAGCCTCAGAGCCTCATAGCCTCCGAACCTCAGAGCCTCATAGCCTCAGAGCCTCATAGCCTCGGAGCCTCATAGCCTCATAGCCTCAGAGCCTCATAGCCTCATAGTCTCAGAGCCTCATAGCCTCGGAGCCTCAGAGCCTCAGAGCCTCATAGCCTCGGAGCCTCATAGCCTCAGAGCCTCATAGCCTCATAGCCTCAGAGCCTCATAGCCTCATAGCCTCAGAGCCTCATAGCCTCATAGCCTCGGAGCCTCATAGCCTCAGAGCCTCATAGCCTCATAGCCTCAGAGCCTCATAGCCTCATAGCCTCAGAGCCTCATAGCCTCATAGCCTCGGAGCCTCAGAGCCTCAGAGCCTCATAGCCTCGGAGCCTCATAGCCTCAGAGCCTCATAGCCTCATAGCCTCAGAGCCTCATAGCCTCATAGCCTCAGAGCCTCATAGCCTCGGAACCTCAGAGCCTCATAGCCTCATAGCCTCAGAGCCTCGGAGCCTCAGAGCCTCATAGCCTCGGAGCCTCAGAGCCTCGGAGCCTCAGAGCCTCATAGCCTCGGAGCCTCAGAGCCTCAGAGCCTCAGAGCCTCATAGCCTCGGAGCCTCAGAGCCTCGGAGCCTCAGAGCCTCATAGCCTCGGAGCCTCAGAGCCTCAGAGCCTCAGAGCCTCATAGCCTCGGAGCCTCAGAGCCTCAGAGCCTCATAGCCTCAGAGCCTCATAGCCTCGGAGCCTCAGAGCCTCAGAGCCTCATAGCCTCGGAGCCTCATAGCCTCAGAGCCTCATAGCCTCATAGCCTCAGAGCCTCATAGCCTCGGAACCACAGAGCCTCATAGCCTCATAGCCTCAGAGCCTCGGAGCCTCGGAGCCTCATAGCCTCGGAGCCTCGGAGCCTCATAGCCTCGGAGCCTCGGAGCCTCGGAGCCTCGGAGCCTCGGAGCTTCATAGCCTCGGAGCCTCATAGCCTCGGAGCCTCGGAGCCTCATAGCCTCGGAGCCACGGAGCCTCATAGCCTCGTAGCCTCGGAGCCTCGTAGCCTCGGAGCCTCATAGCCTCGGAGCCTCGGAGCCTCGGAGCCTCGGAGCTTCATAGCCTCGGAGCCTCATAGCCTCGGAGCCTCGGAGCCTCATAGCCTCGGAGCCACGGAGCCTCATAGCCTCGGAGCCTCGGAGCCTCGTAGCCTCGGAGCCTCATAGCCTCGGAGCCTCATAGCCTCGGAGCCTCGGAGCTGAACACCTGTGGCACTAATTAAATGACTTTTAGTGCAGCTGTTGGATGTTTCAGTAAATAACAGAAAACATTATGGCTGTTCTCATGTCAGATAACATCAGATCATGATCTAAAGAAAACATGAATGAACTGATGATGATGATGATGATGATGCGTGGTCAGCTGTTTGGTTTCTGCAAGCTGGTAACTCTTCTGTCCACAGGCAACGAAAAACCTTGACCTCAATTACTGTGTGTGTGTGTATGTGTGTTCATGTGTGTGTGTTTCGTGTGTGTGTGTGTGTGTGTGTGTGTGTGTGTGTGTGTGTGTGTGTGTGAGTGTGTGTGTGTGTGTTAGCCTAGTTTAGCTCACTAATGTAAAATGTGTTTACAGAGTTTTTATGGTGTGTAATCAAACTTCAGCTTCTTGTGTTCAGAGATGATTCATGTGAGGGTGAGGGTGAGGGGGAGGGGGGGGGGAGGGTGAGGGGGAGGGGGGGTGAGGGTGGGGGGGGGATTCACACCTCCATGAGGATGAATAAAGAGAAGACACAAACTGATCATCATCATAACTGCACAGAGCAACGTGTGAGAGATTCACTTATTGATCAGCTGCTGGGAACCAACCAGCTGTCAGGGTAAGTGAATTAAAGAGTGTGTGTGTGAGTGTGTGTGTGTGTGTGTGTGTGTGTGTGTGTGTGTGTGTGTGTGTCTCTGTGTGTGTGTGTGTGTGTGTGTGTGTCTGTGTGTGAGTGTGTCTGTGTGTGTCTCTGTGTGTGTGTCTCTCACTGTGTGTGTGTGTGTGTGTGTGTCTCTCTGTGTGAGTGTGTGTGTGTGTGTGTGAGAGTGTGTGTCTCTCTGTGTGAGTGTGTGTGTGTGTGTGTGTGTGTGTGTGTGAGTGTGTCTCTGTGTGTGTGTGAGTGGCCCCCCAGGGCTTAATGAAAGAGGAGGGTACATCTGGGGCTGTGAGGAGGGGAGAGGGGGGGGAGGGGACGAGCAGGGGGGGGAGCGAGGGGGGTGTGTGTGGGGGGGGGGGCTTTCATCGTGTGCAGGCTGGAGCGCTGCAGAAACAGGAAGTGAGCTGAGGAGGAAAGATGGGAGCGAGCAGCAGATCATCTTCACTCTGAAACAACTTCAATAAAAAGCTCGGACCACGATGACATGTCCTCCGGTGCTGATGCTGTGGGTTCTGGGCGTTGTCATGGCGACGGCGGCGGTCACCAGGGGAGACGGAGCGCGGGTGGTGAGCGGTGAGTTCATTTTAACCCAAACTTTGGTTCATCAGAGATTAACATGGGAGTCAGTTTAAAGACAGTCAGCTGATACTTTAAACTTTACTTTAATGATATATAAAGTATTTTAAAGGTTTTAAAGGTTTTGAGGATGAATTAAAGCATTTTCATCCTTTTATAAATAACTGACACATCTTACTGTCTTTATAAAACATGAATCATTGTGTTTGACTTTCAAGCTTTTTCTTAAACCTCCATTAAAATCTGTTCATGTTATAATTAAAGAGGATTCTCATCTGAACGGAAACTGATCCGGTCCTTGAACGCATCATTCACCGCTTTATTAAATATTGTGTTAATTAGAGATTTAAAACTCATTTAGAGGTTTTCTGTGTGTGTGATTTTTATATTGAAGGATAAATGAGAAGCTTCCTGATTGAACATGTTTTAGTGATAAACTGAATTATTAATATTTAAAGGACTTTAATGTGTTAAATGTTCTTTAACTGGTTTTCTTACTAACAGCATTCAGTAGATGAAGCTTTGTGTCTTTAGTAGATTTTAAAGTTTAGAAAGGTTTAACATATAATCCTGAGTTATGATGTATTTCAGGTATAAATGTATGAAAGATGAAAGCGTGGTGTAATCTTTGAGTTTTTTGATGTGAAGGTTTTTTGTGTCGCGTTGTGTTAAAGTAGAGATCAGATATATATGAAGCTCTTTAGAAGCTTTAACAGTAAAGTGATGATGCTGCAGGAGAGAATCCAGCTAATCACTTAAAGTAGAGCTGAGTGTGTGTGTGTGTGTGTGTGTGTTACTGTGTGTGTGTGTGTGTGTGTGTGTGTGTGTGTGTGTGTGTGTGTGTGTGTGTGTGTTTAAAGATCCCCAGTGAATAGCTGCAGTGATTAATACACCGTCTGGTTAAAACAGCATCACACACACACACACACACACACACACACACACACAGACACACACACACACACACACACACACACACACACACACACACACACACACACACACACACACACACACACACAGACACACACACACACACACACACACACACACACACACACACACACTCAGCTGTGTTTTTCTTGTATTGTTTGTTTCACTGCTCTCTGTTCTTATTTATTAAACACTAAAACTAAATGTAACAGAAGTAAAAGTACTGCAGTATTATAGTGATGTAGTATGCAGTATTATAGTAAAAGTACTGCAGTATTATAGTGATGTAGTATGCAGTATTATAGTAAAAGTACTGCAGTATTATAGTGATGTAGTATGCAGTATTACAGTAAAAGTACTGCAGTATTATAGTGATGTAGTATGCAGTATTACAGTAAAAGTACTGCAGTATTATAGTGATGTAGTATGCAGTATTACAGTAAAAGTACTGCAGTATTATAGTGATGTAGTATGCAGTATTACAGTAAAAGTACTGCAGTATTATAGTGATGTAGTATGCAGTATTATAGTAAAAGTACTGCAGTATTATAGTGATGTAGTATGCAGTATTACAGTAAAAGTACTGCAGTATTATAGTGATGTAGTATGCAGTATTACAGTAAAAGTACTGCAGTATTATAGTGATGTAGTATGCAGTATTACAGTAAAAGTACTGCAGTATTATAGTGATGTAGTATGCAGTATTACAGTAAAAGTACTGCAGTATTATAGTGAT
The DNA here is from genome assembly GCF_027409825.1 of Scomber japonicus. Classification (NCBI taxonomy): domain Eukaryota; kingdom Metazoa; phylum Chordata; class Actinopteri; order Scombriformes; family Scombridae; genus Scomber; species Scomber japonicus. The sequence goes on along the minus strand of NC_070598.1, from coordinate 447,865 downwards.
GTAGTACTGCAGTATTACAGTAAAAGTACTGCAGTATTATAGTGATGTAGTATGCAGTATTACAGTAAAAGTACTGCAGTATTATAGTGATGTAGTATGCAGTATTACAGTAAAAGTACTGCAGTATTATAGTGATGTAGTATGCAGTATTACAGTAAAAGTACTGCAGTATTATAGTGATGTAGTATGCAGTATTACAGTAAAAGTACTGCAGTATTATAGTGATGTAGTATGCAGTATTACAGTAAAAGTACTGCAGTATTATAGTGATGTAGTACTGCAGTATTACAGTAAAAGTACTGCAGTATTATAGTGATGTAGTATGCAGTATTACAGTAAAAGTACTGCAGTATTATAATGATGTAGTATGAAGTATTACAGTAAAAGTACTGCAGTATTATAGTGATGTAGTACTGCAGTATTGCAGTAAAAGTACTGCAGTATTATAGTGATGTAATATGCAGTATTACAGTAAAAGTACTGCAGTATTATGAGTGATGTAGTATGCAGTATTACAGTAAAAGTACTGCAGTATTATAGTGATGTAGTACTGCAGTATTGCAGTAAAAGTACTGCAGTATTATAGTGATGTAATATGCAGTATTACAGTAAAAGTACTGCAGTATTATAGTGATGTAGTATGCAGTATTACAGTAAAAGTACTGCAGTATTATAGTGATGTAGTATGCAGTATTACAGTAAAAGTACTGCAGTATTATAGTGATGTAGTATGCAGTATTACAGTAAAAGTACTGCAGTATTATAGTGATGTAGTATGCAGTATTACAGTAAAAGTACTGCAGTATTATAGTGATGTAGTATGCAGTATTACAGTAAAAGTACTGCAGTATTATAGTGATGTAGTATGCAGTATTACAGTAAAAGTACTGCAGTATTATAGTGATGTAGTATGCAGTATTACAGTAAAAGTACTGCAGTATTATAGTGATGTAGTATGCAGTATTACAGTAAAAGTACTGCAGTATTATAGTGATGTAGTATGCAGTATTACAGTAAAAGTACTGCAGTATTATAGTGATGTAGTATGCAGTATTACAGTAAAAGTACTGCAGTATTATAGTGATGTAGTATGCAGTATTACAGTAAAAGTACTGCAGTATTATAGTGATGTAGTATGCAGTATTACAGTAAAAGTACTGCAGTATTATAGTGATGTAGTATGCAGTATTACAGTAAAAGTACTGCAGTATTATAGTGATGTAGTATGCAGTATTACAGTAAAAGTACTGCAGTATTATAGTGATGTAGTATGCAGTATTACAGTAAAAGTACTGCAGTATTATAGTGATGTAGTATGCAGTATTACAGTAAAAGTACTGCAGTATTATAGTGATGTATTACAGTAAAGGGAGGGGGCGTGGGGGGGGGGGGGTGAGTGGGGGAGGGGCACAGCGTTTAAACCTGATGTCATTATTTAATCAATGATCGACGAAATCTTAAATACCTCGACGGTGTTTTAGCTTCTTTGTAGGTCTCACCAAGAAAATACCACAGCCTGTATCTATAGCAACCATAGCACGACCTGTATCTATAGCAACCGTAGCACAACCTGTATCTATAGCAACCATAGCACGACCTGTATCTATAGCAACCATAGCACGACCTGTATCTATAGCAACCGTAGCACAACCTGTATCTATAGCAACCATAGCACAACCTGTATCTATAGCAACCGTAGCACAACCTGTATCTATAGCAACCATAGCACGACCTGTATCTATAGCAACCGTAGCACAACCTGTATCTATAGCAACCATAGCACAACCTGTATCTATAGCAACCGTAGCACAACCTGTATCTATAGCAACCGTAGCACAACCTGTATCTATAGCAACCATAGCACAGCCTGTATCTATAGCAACCATACCACAACCTGTATCTATAGCAACCATAACACAACCTGTATCTATAGCAACCATAGCACGACCTGTATCTATAGCAACCATAGCACGACCTGTATCTATAGCAACCATAGAACACCCTGTATCTATAGCAACCATAGCACGACCTGTATCTATAGCAACCATAGCACGACCTGTATCTATAGCAACCATAGCACGACCTGTATCTATAGCAACCATAGAACACCCTGTATCTATAGCAACCATAGCACGACCTGTATCTATAGCAACCATAGAACACCCTGTATCTATAGCAACCATAGCACAACCTGTATCTATAGCAACCATAGAACAACCTGTATCTATAGCAACCATAGAACAAACTGTATCTATAGCAACCATAGCACGACCTGTATCTATAGCAACCATAGCACGACCTGTATCTATAGCAACCATAGCACGACCTGTATCTATAGCAACCGTAGCACAACCTGTATCTATAGCAACCATAGCACAACCTGTATCTATAGCAACCGTAGCACAACCTGTATCTATAGCAACCATAGCACGACCTGTATCTATAGCAACCGTAGCACAACCTGTATCTATAGCAACCATAGCACAACCTGTATCTATAGCAACCGTAGCACAACCTGTATCTATAGCAACCGTAGCACAACCTGTATCTATAGCAACCATAGCACAGCCTGTATCTATAGCAACCATACCACAACCTGTATCTATAGCAACCATAGAACAACCTGTATCTATAGCAACCATAGCACGACCTGTATCTATAGCAACCATAGAACACCCTGTATCTATAGCAACCATAGCACGACCTGTATCTATAGCAACCATAGCACGACCTGTATCTATAGCAACCATAGCACGACCTGTATCTATAGCAACCATAGAACACCCTGTATCTATAGCAACCATAGCACGACCTGTATCTATAGCAACCATAGAACACCCTGTATCTATAGCAACCATAGCACAACCTGTATCTATAGCAACCATAGAACAACCTGTATCTATAGCAACCATAGAACAAACTGTATCTATAGCAACCATAGCACGACCTGTATCTATAGCAACCATAACACAACCTGTATCTATAGCAACCATAACACAACCTGTATCTATAGCAACCATAGCACGACCTGTATCTATAGCAACCATAGCACAACCTGTATCTATAGCAACCATAGAGCAACCTGTATCTATAGCAACCATAACACAACCTGTATCTATAGCAACCATAACACAACCTGTATCTATAGCAACCATAGAGCAACCTGTATCTATAGCAACCATAACACAACCTGTATCTATAGCAACCATAACACAACCTGTATCCATAGCAACCATAACACAACCTGTATCTATAGCAACCATAGCACGACCTGTATCTATAGCAACCATAGCACAACCTGTATCTATAGCAACCATAGAACAACCTGTATCTATAGCAACCATAGAACAACCTGTATCTATAGCAACCATAGCACAACCTGTATCTATAGCAACCATAGCATAACCTGTATCTATAGCAACCATAGCACGACCTGTATCTATAGCAACCATAGAACAACCTGTATCTATAGCAACCATAACACAACCTGTATCTATAGCAACCATAGAACAACCTGTATCTATAGCAACCATAACACAACCTGTATCTATAGCAACCATAACACAACCTGTATCCATAGCAACCATAACACAACCTGTATCTATAGCAACCATAGCACAACCCGTATCTATAGCAACCACAGAACGACCTGTATCTATAGCAACCATAACACGACCTGTATCTATAGCAACCATAGCACAACCTGTATCTATAGCAACCATAGCACGACCTGTATCTATAGCAACCATAACACAACCTGTATCTATAGCAACCATCACACAACCTGTATCTATAGCAACCATAGCACAACCTGTATCCACAGCAACCATAGAACAACCTGTATCTATAGCAACCATAGCACGACCTGTATCCATAGCAACCATAGCACTACCTGTATCTATAGCAACCATAGCACGACCTGTATCCATAGCAACCATAGCACTACCTGTATCCATAGCAACCATAGAACGACCTGTATCTATAGCAACCACAACACAACCTGTATCTATAGCAACCACAGCACAACCTGTATCTATAGCAACCACAGAACAACCTGTATCTATAGCAACCATAGCACAAACTGTATCTATAGCAACCATAACACAACCTGTATCTATAGCAACCATAGAACAACCTGTATCTATAGCAACCATAGAACAACCTGTATCTATAGCAACCATAACACAACCTGTATCTATAGCAACCATAACACAACCTGTATCTATAGCAACCATAGAACAACCTGTATCCATAGCAACCATAGCACCACCTGTATCTATAGCAACCATAGAACAACCTGTATCTTCTCTCTCAGGTCAGACCGTGTGCTCCGGCGGTCCCGAGCAGCCTTGCTATAAAATCGCGTATTTCCACGACATGTCGAGCCGCGTGGCGTTCCAGGAGGCGCGGCAGGCCTGCGAGATGGACCGAGGCTCGCTGCTCAGCATCGAGAGTCCAGAGGAGCAGAGACACATAGAGAACCTGCTGCAGGTGAGACCGACCACGCCTCCTCTTCTCCTCCTCCTCCTCCTCCTCTTCCTCCTCATCTTCATCTCCTCCTCCTCCTCTTCATCTCGTCCTCCTCTTCCGTCCCTCATCTTCATCTCCTTCTCCTCCTCTTCCCTCCCTCATATTCATCTCCTCCTCATCTTCATCTCCTCCTCCTCCTCTTCCTCTCCTCCTCTTCCGTCCCTCATCTTCATCTCCTTCTCCTCCTCTTCCCTCCCTCATCTTCATCTCCTCCTACTCCTCTTCCTCTCCTCCTCTTCCGTCCCTCATCTTCCTCCTCCTCCTCCTCCTCCTCCTCTTCCCTCCCTCATCTTCATCTCCTCCTCCTCTTCATCTCCTCGTCCTCATCTTAATCTCCTCCTCTTTGTCCTCCTCTTCATCTCCTCCTCCTCCTCTACCCTCCTCCTCCTCATCCACTCCTCCTCCTCTTCATCTCCTCCTCCTCTTCATCTTCTCGTCCTCATCTTTATCTCCTTCTCCTCCTCCTCCTCTTCCTCTCCTTCTCCTCCTCTTCCCTCCTTCCTCTTCATCTCCTCCTCCTCCTCTTCCCTCCCTCCTCTTCATCTCCTCCTCCTCCTCTTGATCTCCTCCTCTTTGTCCTCCTCTTCATCTCCTCCTCCTCCTCTACCCTCCTCCTCCTCATCTCCTCCTCCTCCTCTTCATCTCCTCCTCTTCCCTCCCTCCCTCATCTCCTCCTCCTCGTCTCCAGGAGCTGCGTTCAGGAGCAGTGGGAGGTGCAGGAGGAGGAGGAGGGATAGCAGACGGTGATTTCTGGATCGGTCTGACTCGAGCAGACGGAGCCGATCAGAATCTTCCCGAACTCGGCAGCAGCTTCACTTCCTGTCCACAACTTTACCACTGGACCGATGGAAGCCCGGCGGCCTTCAGGTGATGATGATGATGATGATGATGATGATGATGGTGGTGATGGTGATGATGGTGATGATGGTGATGGTGATGATGGTGATGATGATGATGATGGTGGTGATGGTGATGATGATGATGATGGTGATGATGGTGATGGTGATGATGGTGATGATGATGATGATGGTGGTGATGATGGTGGTGGTGATGATGATGATGATGATGATGATGGTGATGGTGATGATGGTGATGATGATGATGGTGATGATGATGGTGATGATGGTGATGATGATGATGGTGATGATGATGATGATGATGATGATGGTGATGATGATGATGATGATGGTGATGATGATGATGGTGATGATGATGGTGATGATGATGATGATGGTGATGATGGTGATGGTGGTGGTGATGGTGATGATGATGATGATGGTGATGATGATGATGGTGATGATGATGGTGATGATGGTGATGATGATGATGGTGATGATGATGATGATGGTGATGATGATGGTGATGATGGTGATGATGATGGTGATGATGATGGTGATGATGGTGATAATGATGATGATGATGATGATGATGATGGTGATGATGATGGTGATGATGGTGATGATGATGGTGATGATGATGGTGATGATGATGATGATGGTGATGATGATGATGATGATGATGATGATGATGATGATGATGGTGATGATGGTGATGATGATGATGGTGATGATGATAGTGATGATGATGTGATGATGATGGTGATGATGATGATGGTGATGATGATGATGATGATGAAGATGTTATCATACAGGAACTGGTACTTTGACGAGCCGTCCTGCGGAGGCGAGGCCTGCGTCGTGATGTATCACCAGCCGACTGCACTTCCTGGTCTGGGCGGGGCTTATCTCCACCAATGGAACGACGACCGCTGCAACATGAAGCACAACTTCATCTGCAAATACAAACCAGGTACCAGCCAATCAGCTTCTCTCACCAGGTACCATCAGCCAATCAGCTTCTCTCACCAGGTACCATCAGCCAATCAGCTTCTCTCACCAGGTACCATCAGCCAATCAGCTTCTCTCACCAGGTACCATCAGCCAATCAGCTTCTCTCACCAGGTACCATCAGCCAATCAGCTTCTCTCACCAGGTACCAGCCAATCAGCTTGTTGATTCTTTCTTTCAGAGAACCAATCAGTGACGGCGGAGGGCAACACACCTGCAGGGCCGGGAACAGGTGAGCAGGAACTTCCTTATAAGGTCATAAAGTTAGAGAGAGACCAGGACCTGCTGAGGGTCTGACACGGAGGTCTGTGTGACCCTCCGAGGACCCGGGGCTGGTTCAGGATCAGTAACTGACTGTTTATAAACTGAGTTATTTAAAGTCTGTAAAGTAGAATAAATAATAAATATGTGTTCTGAGTTTGACATACCACAGAAAAGTGTGTTGTTAACCTAACCAGCCAAATATATGAAATTAGGCTTCAAAGTTGTGTAAAAATCAGCCTCTTTCTCTGCTCCCAAACGCTGTGGGCGTGGCCTCCGAGTCCGCTGAAGCCCCGCCCCCTATCAAGTGTCACCTGTCAATCAAAGTCACCACCTCTACCAGAAACATGGACGCTACGTCTAAGAGTTTTCAGCTGCTAACTCAGCTGCTAGCATGGCGGCTAACTCGGCGGTTTACTCAGCTGCTAGCTCGGTGGCTAACTCAGCTAACTGGCTAACTGTAGACTGTAGTACAGGGGTCGGGAACCCTTTTTTTCCGAAGAGCCACATAAAGAAAAGTCTGGATATTTAACTTAGTTACTTTTATTCAACAGTTTTTGGTGGGTGTTGAACTGGCGTTTAATATCGCATCTTTTCATTAACGTTACATAAACAGTCTCAGCTCATCCGTCCACTCAGGCTGAACCTAGTCGACTTTCTCTTCGTCTTTTTTCCTTTTCGACATTTTTCTTAACTGCAGCGAGCGCACACATCAACGTTAACGAGTATTCCTGTTGACAGAAATGGAGGGAAAGCTATGATTTTGTTTGACATTGTCATGGCAACGAGCCACGGCTGTAACGATATTGTGCAGGCGGTGGTTACGGAGCCAAATGAGGTGGAAAGTGAAGTTAAATGTCTCAGATAGACGTATTTGGCATGAAGCCGGGTCATTTTAATATAACTGTTGTTTTATCTTTCCTCTACGCTCATCCTTTTATTTGCAACTCATTTCATCCGAGAGCCCCGGCCGTGCAGCAGGGCGGGTTTATGCTAATCCTAGCTCCACAATTCAAATCTAAATGGTTGAAATGTTTTTTAACCTTTTTTAGAAATACATTTATGACCTATTTAATGTGTTTAGAAGAAAATGTCTGAATTCACTTTATCTTTAAACGTGTTTGTGTGTTTTGTGCAGAAGCCAAAACTGAGGCTGAGCTGGTTCCTCCTCAGGTCGTCATGGCCGGAGCTTCAGGTACACACACACACCTGTGACCTCTGACCTCTGTCACCTGCAGCTGGCTTCCTGTTAGTCACTGTGTGTGTGTGTCTCTGTGTGTGTGTGTGTGTGTGTGTGTGTGTGTGTCTCTGTGTGTGTGGTGTGTGTCTCTGTGTGTGTGTGTGTGTGTGGTGTCTCTGTGTGTGTGTGTGTGTCTCTGTGTGTCTCTGTGTGTGTGTGTGTGTGTCTCTGTGTGTGTGTGTGTGTGTGTCTGTGTGTGTGTGTCTCTGTGTGTGTGTGTGTGTGTGTGTCTCTGTGTGTGTGTGTGTGTGTGTCTGTGTGTGTGTGTCTCTGTGTGTGTGTGTGTGTCTCTGTGTGTGTGTGTGTGTGTCTCTGTGTGTGTGTTTGTGTGTGTCTGTGTGTGTCTCTGTGTGTGTGTGTGTGTGTGTGTCTCTGTGTGTGTGTGTGTGTGTGTGTGTGTCTCTGTGTGTCTGTGTGTGTCTGTGTGTGTGTGTGTGTCTCTGTGTGTGTGTCTCTGTGTGTGTGTGTGTGTGTGTGTGTGTCTCTGTGTGTCTGTGTGTGTCTGTGTGTGTGTGTGTCTCTCTGTGTGTGTGTGTGTGTGTGTGTGTGTGTGTGTGTGTGTCTCTCTGTGTGTGTGTGTGTGTGTGTGTGTGTGTTTCAGGCATGCTGCTGGTTTACGTCATCATTCCCACGATCCCGCTGCTGCTGCTCATCCTGGTGGCTTCTGGGACATGTTGTTTCCAGATGATCAGCAGAAGGTAAGAACTACGACTCCCAGCAGCCCCTCCTCCTGCCTGTTACTACTGCTGATGGTGCAGATGTGTGTGTGTGTGTGTGTGTGTGTGTGTGTGTGTGTGTGTGCTTACTCAGTGATTATGACGGGTCAAACACTCACACGTCTTGTTAACAAGAACTGATTTACAGCAGCTCCTGGCTCAGTGCCTCAGAGTGTGTGTGTGTGTGTGTGTGTGAGTGTGTGTGTGTGTGTGTGTCTGTGTGTGTGAGTGTGTGTCTGTGTGTGTGAGTGTGTGTCTGTGTGTGTGTGTGTAGTGTGTGTGTAGTGATCACTGTGAGAGCCAATTTGAGTTTTAAGTGAAGACAGTTTGGTTTTTTTACTTTTGATGGTTAGTGGACAGGAAACACATTAAACCAATGAGAGTCCTCACTAAGATAGATATCCAAAGGAGTGTGTGTGTGTGTGTGTGTGTGTGTGTGTGTGTGTGTGTGTGAGAGTGTGTGTGTGTGTGTGTGTGTGTGAGTCGATACCTGGCATCAGTTCAGGTGTTTCTAGCAGCAATCTGCTGAATGTGATGTTTCTAACTGACTCATTAAATGTGTGACGATGATCAGAGTTGAACGTTCGTTAGTTCAAAAGTATTTTCAGAATAAAATTCATTGATTAAAAAGTTAAAGTGGTTTTAATGAAACAAAGAGTGGAGCTGCTACAGGAAGTCAGAGGATGGACTTACATGGGGGGTTTTATTTTGAAAATGTTCCAGATTTTTATTGTGTCTGTGACTTCCTGTCCAGCAGCCCAGTGCAGCCAGAACAGTAGATTTCAAAATAAAAGACTCACGATTGATAAAAGAAAGGATTTAACTTCAAAGTCTCTCTGACAGCAGAAACATTAAAGTCATCTACACTGATACTGATACTGCAGTAACTACAGACAGCAGTGTGTGTGTGTGTGTGGGGGGGGGGGGATGGGGGGGTGTAAATGGTGCAAACAGCTGTTTAACGTTAGGTGTCAGTGAGTTTGGAGGCGGAGCTTAAACGCGTCTCTGATGTGATTTTTAGACGTACGTCTCATCTCTGACGATGATGTCATCACCTCCCGCAGTGACCCGCGCAGTAAGACCCCCGCCGGCCAATCAAACCTCTGGATCTCCAGGGCGCCAAAAGCCGACAGCATGGAGGTGTGATGACATCACAGCATGGTGCCAGCGAGGGATGACATCACAGCATGGCGCCAGCGAGGGATGACATCACTCCGAAGTTCAGCCAATCACCATCGAGCAGCGTGTTGAGCCTGTTTGTTCATTTACTGCAAAACCATCAGAGTACTGCAGAAAGTACTACATACTGCAGTATCAGTACTGCATACTGTAGTATCAGTACTGCAGAAAGTACTACATACTACTACATACTGTAGTACTGGTACTACATACTGCAGAAAGTACTACATACTGTAGTAGTACTACATACTGTAGTATTAGTACTGCATACTGTAGTACCAGTACTACAGTATGCAGTACTAATACTACATACTGTAGTACTGGTACTACAGTATGTAGTATTAGTACTACAGTATGTAGTACTAATACTACATACTGTAGTAGTACTACATACTGTAGTATTAGTACTGCATACTGTAGTACCAGTACTACAGTATGCAGTACTAATACTACATACTGTAGTACTGGTACTACAGTATGTAGTATTAGTACTACAGTATGTAGTACTAATACTACATACTGTAGTATCAGTATCATTCCTCTGACCTGTTTTCCTTCCTTCTGCCCCCCCCCTCCTCCTCCCCCCCTCTCCCTTTGATGTCTAACTGGGTTGAATATTTGGGGATTAAGTGAGTTTATTAATCTGTTTCTCTGATTTGAAGACAAACGAGATTAAAACCTGTCAGAAAAACTAATTTCACTTCAAAGAGTAAAAACATCTGGAGAGCTTCGGATTTATTTTAATAGTTTTTCTTCATTTGATGATTTAATGAAGTTATTAATGAAGTTTGAGCTCAGAGATCAATCAGCTGATCGATGGCTCTGTTCCTGTGTCTGCATGTTCATCAATAAACTAGTTCAACCATCAGCTGACTCCTTTACTGTCTCTACTAGAGGAGAGGAGAGGAGGAGGAGGAGAGGAGGAGAGGAGAGGAGAGGAGGAGAGGAGAGGAGAGGAGAGGAGAGGAGAGGAGGAAGAGGAGGAGGGAGAGAGGAGAGGAGAGGAGAAGAGAGGAAGGAGAGGAGAGGAGAGGAGAGAGAGGAAGGAGAGGAGGAGAGGAGAGGAGAGAAGGAGAGGAGAGAAGGAGAGGAGGAGGAGAGGAGAGAAGGAGAGGAGAGAGAGGAAGAGAGGAGAGGAGTGGAGAGAAGGAGAGAGGAGGAGAGGAGAGGAGAGGAGGAGAGGAGAGGAGAGAAGGAGAGGAGAAGAGAGGAAGGAGAGGAGAGGAGAGGAGGAGGAGAGGAAGGAGAGGAGAAGAGAGGAAGGAGAGGAGAGGAGAGGAGAGGAGGAGAGGAGAGGAGAGGAGGAGAGGGAGAGGAGGAGAGGAGGAGGAGAGGAGAGGAGAGAAGGAGAGGAGAGAGAGGAAGAGAGGAGAGGAGGAGTGGAGAGAAGGAGAGAGGAGGAGAGGAGAGGAGAGAGGAAGAGAGAAGAGAGGAGGAAAGATGAGGAGGAGAGAGGAGGAGGAGAGGAGAGGAGGAGGTAGAGAAGGAGAGGAGAGAAGGAGGAGAGGAGGAGTGGAGAGAAGGAGAGAAGGAGGAGAGGAGAAGGAGAGGAGGTAGAGAAGGAGAGGAGAGAAGGAGAGAAGGAGGAGAGGAGAGAAGGAGGAGAGGAGAGAAGGAGAGGAGGAGAGAAGGAGAGAGGAGAGAAGGAGAGGAGAGGAGGAGCGAAGGAGAGAGGAGAGAAGGAGAGGAGAGGAGAGAAGGAGAGGAGAGAAGGAGGAGAGGAGAGGAGGAGAGAAGGAGAGGAGAGGACGAGAGGAGAGGAGAGAAGGAGAGAAGGAGAAGAGAGAAGGAGAGAAGGAGGACGAGGAGAGGAGGTAGAGAAGGAGAGGAGGAGGAGGACGAGGAGAGAAGGAGGAGAGGAGGAGAGAAGGAGAGGAGAGGAGGAGAGAAGGAGGAGGACGAGGAGAGGAGGAGGTAGAGAAGGAGTGAAGGAGGAGAGGAGACGCAGGATGTTTATATTTTTGTATTTTATTGATCGGTAGTCACATGATCTTCAGAATAAATTAGTCTCTTGTGATGTCACAGGTCACGTGACTGCTGTTACCGTGGGAACTACAGCTCCCATGCTACTTTGTTGCCATGGCGCCGAGCGTCTCGTCTGTCAGGTGGAAAATAATCAGCTGATGACATCATCAACCTACAGACTGATGAGCCAATCGGCAGCAGAGCGTCCTGTCAGCTGACCCGTCGCATCAGACGGTGATGTCACAAACTGAGCGCGCTCAGTTCAGTCAGGTGGCGTCCGCCTCGTTGCCCGCGGCGATCTCGATCGCCTCGGCCACGTCGTCCACGGCGACAACGGTCTCTTCCTGTTTGTAGGCGGGCGCCGTGACGTCGTCCTCGTCAAACAGGATGGGCGGGACTTCCTCCGAGGGGGGCGGGGCCACGCCGTGCATGCGCTTCCTGTGCTGCTGCAGGTTGCCGTGGCGATTGAAGCGCGCGGTGCAGAGCTCGCAGGGGAACGGCCGCTCGCCCGTGTGGATGATGACGTGGCGAGCGAGCTGCGAGCGGCACTTCTTGTCTTTGCCGCAGATGTGACAGACGAAGCTCTGCGGCGGCCGCGCTCCGTTGCTATGGACGACCTCGCGGTGACGCTTCAGGTGGCTGAGGCGCCGGAAGCTGCGGCTGCAGAAGTCGCAGGCGTGCGGCCGCGCCTCGCTGTGGATCAACGCGTGGCTCGCCAGCAGAGAGCGGAACCTGAAGGTCTTACTGCAGACGGGACACGGGAACGTCTTCTCCGCCGCCGAGCCGGCCCGGCGTGCGGCGGCGTGCTGCGACTCTCGGACCTTGAGGTGGACGCGTGCGTGATGCTGCTTCAGGCAGGCGGCGCGCTGGAAGCTGCGCAGACACAGACCGCAGCGGTGCGGTTTGTCGCCCGTGTGGATGCGCGAGTGAGCGGCGAGCAGCGCCTCCGACTTCAGACGCTTCCCGCAGACGCCGCAGGAGAACGCGGCGTCGGCCGGCGGGTCCTCGGCGCCGTCGGCCCGGTTGGCGTGGACCAGGATCTTGTGGCGTTTCAGTTGGTACTGCCGGCCGAACTTGCGTCCGCAGATGTCGCAGAGGTGCGGCCGCTCGCCCGTGTGAGTCTGGAAGTGGACGGCGAGCTGCGAGCGGCAGCGGAACTCTTTGCCGCAGAGGTCGCACAGCAGCGAGCCGGACCGCTGCGGCTCGCCGCCGCCGTCCACGTGCACGCTCTTGGTGTGGTGCTCCAGGTCGTTGGTCCTCATGTAGGCTTTGGGGCAGAGCGGGCAGCGGTACGGTTTCACCCCCGAGTGGATGACCTCGTGCGTCTTCAGGCGGGATCGGCAGCTGAAGGTTTTCCCGCAGACGGCGCAGAGCCACGCCGTCTCCTGCCGCTGCTTCTCCAGCCTCGGCACGCCGCCCGGGTGCAGCCGGGTCAGGTGATGCTGCAGGTTGTCACGGCGATTGAAGCGCAGCTCGCACAGGTGGCAGGCGTACGGCTTCTTCCCCGTGTGGATGAACGAGTGGCGAGCCAGACTCGACTTGTTCTTCATCACTTTTCCGCACACGTCACACATGGTGCTGTCCGGCTCCAGCTTCACCACATGAAGAGATGCATTCTGGGACTCTGAGTCCAGCTCCACGCCGTCCGGCGCCGACGGAGACGGGTGGGGAACGTCTGAGGAGGCAGAGACACGACATCATGACATCACTCTCATATTTATGCTCATGTTGCTTTAAATGTAATCATGGTTGTGGACTCACCTGCCTCAGGTGGAGTCCAGGTTGGATCACCTGTGTCCTCCTCCACCACCTCCTCCTCCTGCTCCTCCTGCTCCACCTCCTCCTCCTCCTGCTGGTCAGGTGATGCTTTGCGTTGCCGTTGGTTACGGACGGGTCTGCCGGTCGAGGAGCCTCCTGCCGAGCGCCTCCTGCCGGGAGGACGTCCCCTCTGGATCCTGGACCTGGTGTGTGGGGGTCTGGGGTTCTGTGTGTTCTGGTGTTTGGCGGGTTGGATGGTTCTGGTTCTGGTGCGGGGGGGCATGCGGGGGGGCGTGCAGTGCTGCAGCAGAGCGCCGCCGTCACGTCCGTCCGGTCTGACGGTGAAACACTGCAGCAGCATCTCAGACGAGCCTGAAGAACAACAAGCTTCATCACTTCATCCTACAGCGGTAACCATGGCAACCACGTCTTCTTTTACTTATTAAACACTTTATAGAGTTTATTGTTTTTAAGGAACCAAATGAACCTGCTAACATGTTATTTAACGTAGTGATCATCAGGGCTGGAGATGAAAGCCTTCTGGAAGTATTTTATTTATCTCATTGTTATTTATTCATGTTCTGCAATATATTTGTTAGTTTGTTAATTTCATAAATAAAAGTTTATTTTTTAGTTAAATTGAGACTTGTGTAACATTGTTATCATGGAAATGGAGAAAAAGTAAAATCAGCTCCAAACATCCTTAATAACCTCTACTCACCTTTACTCTAACCCTAACCCAACTACAACCTTTCACAATAAAAGCATCATGAAGGAAGTTAATAATATATAAACACATTAACTCTGTAAACTGATATTAAATATAATCTGACACTAATTATTTAAAACTAATGATCACTTATTTCTTCTTTTGATTTATTATAAAATATTGTTTAATGAACTTTTGATGAAGACGTGAAAGAAGATGCTTTTATTTTGTAGAGGAATCATTAAAATGTGGACTGAGTTGGTTCTGAATTATAAACTGTGACCATTAATCCATCAATGATTCTGATTATTGATTATTAGACTTTAACATTCTCCTTAGTAGTTTAACATTAACCCTTTATTGGGCAAATTATTATATTTAGTAACTTCTGTAAATATCCCAAAATATCATTCCTTCCTTCCTTCCCTTCCTCTATTCCTTTCTCCCTCCCTTGTTCCTTCTTTCCTCCGTCCTTCCTTTCCTTCCTCCTGCCTTCTTTCTTCCCTTCCTCTTTTCCTTTCTCCCTCCCTCATTCCTTATTTCCTCCGTCCTTCCTTCCTTTCCTTCCTCCCTCCTTCCTTTCCTTCCTTTCTTCCATCCTTCCTTCCATCCTTTCAATGAGTGTCCTATAAAGGACTGCCGCCCCCTGCTGGCAGAAACACGTCACTGCACCAACCTGAGTGTCTCCAGCTCAGATCCACCTGAACCGCTGCGTCCCTCCTCTCTGCCGACTCGCTCTGACAGCCCACCTCCTTCTGCTCCTTCTGCTCCTTCTGCTCCTCCTCTGGACTCTCCCACTGACAGCCCACCTCCCTCTTCCTCACCTCCTCCTCCTCCTCCTCCCCATCATTTCTCAGCAGGAACACACACAGCTGTTCTCCTGCAGGAGGCTCCAGCAGTCCCGCCGACATCCTGCAGAGAGGAGGAGAGAGGAGGAGAGAGGAGCAGAGGAGAGAGGAGCAGAGAGGAGGAGAGGAGGAGAGGAGGAGAGAGGAGGAGAGGAGAGAGGAGGAGAGAGAGGAGGAGAGAGGAGGACAGAGGAGGACAGAGGAGATAGAGGAGGAGAGAGGAGAGAGAGGAAGAAAGAGGAGCAGAGAGGAGAGAGGAGGAGAGAGGAGAGGAGAGAGGAGAGGAGCAGAGAGGAGGAGAGAGGAGGAGAGGAGAGAGGAGGAGAGAGGAGAGGAGAGAGGAGAGAGGAGTAGAGATTAACAGGAAGCACACATCACTCATAATACTGCAGTACTTTTACTGTAATACTGCATACTACATCACTATAATACTGCAGTACTTTTACTGTAATACTGCATACTACATCACTATAATACTGCAGTACTTTTACTGTAATACTGCATACTACATCACTATAATACTGCAGTACTTTTACTGTAATACTGCATACTACATCACTATAATACTGCAGTACTTTTACTGTAATACTGCATACTACATCACTATAATACTGCAGTACTTTTACTGTAATACTGCATACTACATCACTATAATACTGAATTAGAGGTAATATTAGCATGGTAGCACAGTGCTAACGTTAGCTCGGTGCTACCATGCTAACATGCTAACCCTCCAAAATAAGCCTCCAGATAATAAAGAGTGGTTTACCTGCTTCCGGTGAGTCAGGCTGGGTCCGCGTGACCGTGAGAGGACAGTTATTATAATTATTATAATTATTATTAATGTTCAGCAAACATTAAACAAACTGACTCAACTTTACACAACAACATCTAAAACTACAGGCCGCACCGGAAGCTCTTCTTCTTCTGCTGATACTCTGCAGTTTCCGGTGGGGTAACCTGCTACTGCCCCCTACAGGCCACAGCTACACACTGCAGCTCCTATTAACACTACTACTGCCCCCTACAGGCCACAGCTACACACTGCAGCTCCTATTAACACTACTACTGCCCCCTACAGGCCTCTACTACACACTGCAGCTCATATTAACACTGCTACTGCCCCCTACAGGCCACAGCTACACACTGCAGCTCCTATTAACACTACTACTGCCCCCTACAGGCCTCTACTACACACTGCAGCTCATATTAACACTACTACTGCCCCCTACAGGCCACAGCTACACACTGCAGCTCCTATTAACACTGCTACTGCCCCCTACAGGCCACAGCTACACACTGCAGCTCCTATTAACACTGCTACTGCCCCCTACAGGCCACAGCTACACACTGCAGCTCCTATTAACACTGCTACTGCCCCCTACAGGCCCAGCTACACACTGCAGCTCCTATTAACACCACTACTGCCCCCTACAGGCCACAGCTACACACTGCAGCTCCTATTAACACCACTACTGCCCCCTACAGGCCACAGCTACACACTGCAGCTCCTATTAACACTACTACTGCCCCCTACAGGCCGCTACTACACACTGCAGCTCCTATTAACACTACTACTGCCCCCTAGAGGCCGCTACTACACACTGCAGCTCCTACTAACCCAGTACTGCAGTGAAAGCACTGCATTAGTTACAGACTGTGTTCCTGTTTAGACTTTAAATTTGAATTAATACAAACAAACAATGTAAATATGATTCATTACCTTCTAACAGATACTTTACAGCAGTAAAAGTACTGCAGTATTATAGTGATGTAGTATGCAGTATTACAGTAAAAGTACTGCAGTATTATAGTGATGTAGTATGCAGTATTACAGTAAAAGTACTGCAGTATTATAGTGATGTAGTATGCAGTATTACAGTAAAAGTACTGCAGTATTATAGTGATGTAGTATGCAGTATTACAGTAAAAGTACTGCAGTATTATAGTGATGTAGTATGTAGTATTACAGTAAAAGTACTGCAGTGTTATAGTGATGTAGTATGTAGTATTACAGTAAAAGTACTGCAGTATTATAGTGGTGTAGTATGCAGTATTACAGTAAAAGTACTGCAGTATTATAGTGATGTAGTATGCAGTATTACAGTAAAAGTACTGCAGTATTATAGTGATGTAGTATGCAGTATTACAGTAAAAGTACTGCAGTATTATAGTGATGTAGTATGCAGTATTACAGTAAAAGTACTGCAGTATTATAGTGATGTAGTATGCAGTATTACAGTAAAAGTACTGCAGTATTATAGTGATGTAGTATGTAGTATTACAGTAAAAGTACTGCAGTGTTATAGTGATGTAGTATGTAGTATTACAGTAAAAGTACTGCAGTATTATAGTGGTGTAGTATGCAGTATTACAGTAAAAGTACTGCAGTATTATAGTGATGTAGTATGCAGTATTACAGTAAAAGTACTGCAGTATTATAGTGATGTAGTATGCAGTATTACAGTAAAAGTACTGCAGTATTATAGTGATGTAGTATGCAGTATTACAGTAAAAGTACTGCAGTATTATAGTGATGTAGTATGCAGTATTACAGTAAAAGTACTTTATATACAGTTAGCTAGTTTAGTCCAGTGGTTCCCAACCTAGGGGGGGGGGCCCTCCAAAGGGTCATCAGATAAATGTGAGGGGTCATTTTAAACTTTACAGTTGACTTTCAGCTTCCTCCTCTTCTTATCGTCAGACTTCTCACAGGAAGCAGAACCTGTTTGAATAAAGAATGAATCAACATCAACAGGAAGTATCATCAGTAAGGCGGCCACAGCTGAAGTGTGTATATAGATTTTTATTTGTAGTATTTTGGAATCATACAACATAAATAAAAGCTTTCAATACAATTAAGTTCTCATCAGCACCAGAGCCGTACGTCAGCGGGTCAGACCGACCCAGAGCCGTTCGTCAGCGGGGTCAGACTGACCCATAGCCGTACGTCAGCGGGGTCAGACCGACCCAGAGCCGTACGTCAGCGGGTCAGACCGACCCAGAGCCGTACGTCAGCGGGGTCAGACCGACCCAGAGCCGTACGTCAGCGGGTCAGACCGACCCAGAGCCGTACGTCAGCGGGTCAGACCGACCCAGAGCCGTACGTCAGCGGGGTCAGACCGACCCAGAGCCGTACATTTCAAGGGTCAGACCGACCCAGAGCCGTACGTCAGCGGGGTCAGACCGACCCAGAGCCGTACGTCAGCGGGTCAGACCGACCCAGAGCCGTACGTCAGCGGGGTCAGACCGACCCAGAGCCGTACGTCAGCGGGTCAGACCGACCCAGAGCCGTACGTCAGCGGGGTCAGACCGACCCAGAGCCGTAGGTCAGCGGGGTCAGACCGACCCAGAGCCGTAGGTCAGCGGGGTCAGACCGACCCAGAGCCGTACGTCAGCGGGGTCAGACCGACCCAGAGCCGTACGTCAGCGGGGTCAGACCGACCCAGAGCCGTAGGTCAGCGGGGTCAGACCGACCCAGAGCCGTACATCTCAAGGGTCAGACCGACCCAGAGCCGTACATTTCAAGGGTCAGACCGACCCAGAGCCGTACGTCAGCGGGGTCAGACCGACCCAGAGCCGACCCAGAGCCGTACGTCAGCGGGGTCGGACCGACCCAGAGCCGACCCAGAGCCGTAGGTCTGTACGGTTTCGTGGTTTCCTGTCGGTGGAACATGATTGTCTCTCTCTGTGCTTCACGAGAACAACAAGAACAACATCGACACTGAGAACAACTGAAGGAATAAATATTCTGCTTCCTGCTTCCTCCTGCTTTATGTACATTATTAACATCTCGCCTCGTCAGGAAACCGGCCGAGCAGCGTCCAGAGACAAACCGACAGAGACCCTAACCCTAACCCAGCCGCAGCTTCACCCTGGAGACGTTTGGACGTTTCTGGTCCAGTTAGTTTTTTTGCAGCAGTGAAGATCAAACAGCACGGAGGAACATGGACGGATAAACATAAACATCTGCATGTCTTTACATATCTCAGTTCATCAACAAAAAAACACTTTTTATTTATTTTAGCTCTTTCGACCCCATCAGCAGATTGTGTTTACACTGTTGCCACGGTGACGTCGTCGTCTCCATCAGTCGAGCCTTAAACTCGTCCTGTGATCCGGCTGAAAGCTCTGGAAGGAACAAGAGGTACGTGGACTTCTCACTGATCCGATTATCAAGATTAATAACATGACAGATAATAATGATATACAGTATAATACATATACACTGACCACTTCATCAGGAACACCTGGACAGTCTAATGCAACCCATAAAACAGCTGAGCATTCATCTGTTAACTTTATAAATGTTCAGTTTCTGATGTTAATAACAATTTAACATGATGAACACTCGTTTTAATATTAACATCTTAAAATCAGGACTTCATTAAGTGCTTTGGGGTCTTTGTATGTTTCTGAAAGTGTGAAATCAAAGCTGAAGTAGTGAGTTTGGTAGAAGCAGTAGATTATAAAGGTGTTCACTATATAACACCTGGACAGTCTAATGCAACCCATATAACAGCTGTGCATTCATCTGTTAACTTTATAAATGTTTAGTTAAACTCACCAAACTCACTCATGTTCAATCATTCTGACACTTTAACAAGATTAACATGTTTTAATATGAACCCTTAAACAGGCAGCGTGCACCAGGAGACTCTTTAACACTGTTGGAGCATGATAAGTTGAGGTGGAACCAGGAGGGGAGCTCCTTTAAAATTGGTAGAATTGAAGCTTTTACTTTGATATAAATGATAAAACATCAGTTTAGAAACTAGCATGTGTGATATTAATGATTAAGAGAAAGAAAGAATGTATCACTAATCTCTATTAGATAAAACCAGGCGGGGAGCTCCGGTCCAACCAGGAAGTAACTTAGAGCTGCATTCTATCAAAAGGCCACCAGGGGGCGACCGTCTCTATACAAGTCAATGGAGAAGTAACTTAGAGCTGCATTCTATCAAAAGGCCACCAGGGGGCGACCGTCTCTATACAAGTCAATGGAGAAGTAACTTAGAGCTGCATTCTATCAAAAGGCCACCAGGGGGCGACCGTCTCTATACAAGTCAATGGAGAATTCACCAACTTCTCACTTGATTTCTAACCTCAGTAAACGTTTTCAAAATGTGTTTATGGTCTCAATCGCTAGTTTAAAGCCTTCTTCAATGCAGTATGATGTTCATTTGGGACATTTTGGCCTCCCTGATTTTATATGTGACGATAAAGCAGGGTATGCATTAGGGCGTGGCTACGTCCTGATTGACAGGTTGATTGACCGATGTCCTCCAGATCCAGCCCTCGTAACCATAGCAACCTCCCCGCTCCGCCCATGGCCCCGCCTCATGCCCATATAAGTAGAATCCGTGCTTTTATTTTTCCCAGCATGCACCTGAAATGTTCAAGATGGCGCTGCCTAGATTAGAAACTATTGGCTTCTGAGCAGCAGTCCACAAACCAATGGGTGACGTCACGATGTTACGTCTGTTTCTTATATACAGTCTGTGGGTTAAAACATGAATTAGTTTTTTACCGTTATGACGGTTTTTATAAGATAATATGGAACAACGTATTGTGGAAATGTTTTACTTTAAGTGCAAATAAGAGAACTAGTAACATCTAATGATGTGTTTTACACTCCTGCCTGTTTAAGGGTTCAAATCTTCAAATCAGGACTTCATTATAAATATGTTTTAGTGCTTTGGGGTCTTTGTATGTTTCTGAAAGTGTGAAATCAAAGCTGAAGTAGGTAGTTTGGTAGAAGCAGTAGATTATAAAGGTGTTCCTGACGCAGTGAGACGTTAACGTGTTGGTCCGTTCATCATTCAGCTCAGAGATCATCGTGAGCTGAAGACCCTAACCCTAACTGACCCTAACCCTAACTGACCCTAACCCTAACTGACCCTAACCCTAACTGACCCTAACCCTAACTGACCCTAACCCTAGCTGACCCTAACCCTAACTGACCCTAACCTGCACATCTACTGTCAAAGTTCAACAGGATTATTTTGATCTGCAGGTAAAAAGAGAAAATAAAAGCCTCAACTTCCTGTAAATATACTTCGCTCTGTCTCTTTACATGTGACGTTACCATGACAACAGGAAACACGGATTCATCAATCATATTGAGTCATAACTGATCATCGTGAGGGTCTAAAACTAAAGTCATTATAATAATTAATAATCATTAAATCTCATCGTGTGACAGAGTTGATCTCCCATCATGCATCTGTGAGAAGATTTCAGTCTTTACTGACATGAAGAGAAACAGGAAGTGATCTGTGATGAAGTCTGTGAGTTTTTTTGGGTTTCTTGGACACAGATCAAAGATCCTGTGAGTGTGTCGGCTGATAGAGACGCTCCACTCGGACACGAAAAACTAAAACCAGACATGCTGAAGTTTCTCTTCCTGTCGTTTTGGTTCCGACAAAATAAAAGCACGAAACACGACAAAGTGACACATGGTGACGCACACACCTGCCAGCAGGGGGAGTGTGTGTGTGTGTGTGTGTGTGTGTGTGTGTGTGTGTGTGTGTGTGTGTGTGTGTGTGTGTGTGTGTGTGTGATTGTGTGTGTGTGTGTGTGTGTGTGTGTGTGTTCATGCTCTCAGTCAATTCAGTCAAACAAGGCAGTGCAAAAACATCCTCCTCATCTTCATCTTCTGTCAGTAGTGATCCTCCTCCTCCTCCTCTTCCTCCTCCTCTTCCTCCTCTCTTCCTCCTCCTCTTCCTCCTTCTCTCCTCTTCCTCCTCTCCTCTTCCCCCTCTCCTCCTCTTCCTCAGACTGCAGCAGCATCACAGGGAGGAGGATGATGATGATGATGATGGTGATGAAGGAGGTTAAGCAGAGTTGAGATACTCCAGAGCGACTTCATAGCAGAACTTATATTGTTCCTGCAGAGAAACGAAGAGTTAAACTTTACGTTACATCAATAATTCATATTAAAATGATTATTACTAGGGCTGTCAGCGTTAACGCGTTAATCGTGATTAGATTAATGTAATCCATAACGCGTTAATTTTTTTTAATCTTTTTTTAATGTAGCAAGCCTTTTTGTCCCTTCTCCTCCCCCGTAGACGGCTCCTCTAGCTGTAGCGCTATGCTTTGAAGTGGCCTCCTGCAGTAAACCTACCGCGCTGATGGAAAGTAAGAGAGCTACTGGACTTTTGAACGGCTTGTTTAACTTTAAAACACTTCCAGACGCTTCAGTTGACAAGTCAAAAGTAAAATGCAACCTGTGTCAAACGGAGTTTAACTACCACCGGAGTACGTGGAGTTTGAGTTAGCACCTCCACGCTAAACACCCAGGTGCAGCCAAGCCAGCCTCAGCTCCACCAAAGGACCATTTTGGAGTGTGGGAGTCGCAGCAGAGCCGTGATTGATTCCCAGTTAAGACACTCTGGTAAGAAATGCTTTACATTATGGGCTTAAAACTGCCTTCAAATGGAAAATAACAGGATTTTAAACATGACATTCAAAACGCCATTAATCGTGATTAACTATGGAAACTCTGAGATTAATCTCGATTAAAATAATTAATCGTTTGACAGCCCTAGTTATAACAATACACACAAAGTATTTCAGCTGTTTGTAGTACTTGTACTGCAGTAATCAGCTGTTTGTAGTACTTGTACTTGTACTGCAGTAATCAGCTGTTTGTAGTACTTGTACTTGTACTGCAGTAATCAGGTGTTTGTAGTACTTGTACTCACCAGCAGGTCGACCATGTTGGGTTTGTTGTTTCTCAGCGTTTTCACGGCGTGGAAAACGTCGACGCATCGTTGCTGTCGCAGCATCTCACACACGATGCTGATGCTGCAGAACACGCCGCTGCGACCGCCGCCGTTCCTGACAGGAAGTAGAAACATGACGCTCAGACAGGAAGTAGAAACATGGAGCTCAGACAGGAAGTAGAAACATGGAGCTCAGACAGGAAGTAGAAACATGGCGCTCAGACAAGAAGTAGAAACATGGAGCTCAGACAGGATGTAGAAACATGACGCTCAGACAGGAAGTAGAAACATGACGCTCAGACAGGAAGTAGAAACATGACGCTCAAACAGGAAGTACAAACATGATGCTCAGACAGGAAGTAGAAACATGAAGATCAGACAGGAAGTAGAAACATGACGCTCAGACAGGAAGTAGAAACATGACGCTCAAACAGGAAGTACAAACATGATGCTCAGACAGGAAGTAGAAACATGGAGGTCAGACAGGAAGTACAAACATGACGCTCAGACAGGAAGTAGAAACATGGAGGTCAGACAGGAAGTAGAAACATGAAGATCAGACAGGAAGTACAAACATGAAGATCAGCTGCTGCTGCAGGTTTTCACCAGCAGAGGGAGACAAAACATCACTACTGTGTATGTATTAATGTGTATTAATGTGTGTGTGTGTGTCACTGTGTGTGTGTCACTGTGTGTGTGTGTGTGTGTGTGTGTGTGTGTCTTACAGGCAGTGCACCACGGTGCGCCCCTCCCCCCCGTCGTACTCCTCCTGCCATTTGTCGACCTGGTGAACGAGCTTCAGGAAGGAGCGCTTGGAGACGGGCGTGTCGCGGTACATCGGCCACCCCAGGAACTGGAACTGCTGCACCATGCGGTACCCGTCCTGCGGCTGCAACAGGGAGCACAGGGGGGTCAGAACAAGCACCCCCCAACCTCAGGGAGCACAGGGGGGTCAGAACAAGCACCCCCCCCACCTCAGGGAGCACAGGGGGGTCAGAACAAGCACCCCCCCCCCCACCTCAGGGAGCACAGGGGGGTCAGAACAAGCACCCCCCAACCTCAGGGAGCACAGGGGGGTCAAAACAAGCACCCCCCAACCTCAGGGAGCACAGGGGGGTCAAAACAAGCACCCCCCAACCTCAGGGAGCACAGGGGGGTCAGAACAAGCACCCCCCACCCACCTCAGGGAGCACAGGGGGGTCAGAACAAGCACCCCCCAACCTCAGGGAGCACAGGGGGGTCAGAACAAGCACCCCCCCCCCCCCCCCTCAGGGAGCACAGGGGGGTCAAAACAAGCACCCCCCCACCTCAGGGAGCACAGGGGGGTCAGAACAAGCACCCCCCAACCTCAGGGAGCACAGGGGGGTCAGAACAAGCACCCCCCAACCTCAGGGACCACAGGGGGGTCAAAACAAGCACCCCCCCACCTCAGGGAAGGGATGGGGAAATGAAACGCACCCAAACCGAACGATTCATGTCATTATTGATCCGTCTGTGATTTCCTTCATGATTCAGTCAGACTGAAAACATTCACCTTAAAGCAGGAGACAGAGTTTAAAGCTGCTACATGGAGGCGGGCGGGGTTAGGAGGGGGGGGTGTGTGTGTGGCAGGGTTATTATAGTTAACAGAAACTAAAACTGAAACTAGCAATGAAAAAATAATGAAAACTAAATAAAAACTATAACGAACAATATAAAACTAACTGCAGATACATTCAGCTTCATTTTCTCCCTCGGTGACTTCCTGTCCTGCAGCAGCCGCTATGCTGCTAACCCTAACCCCTAACCTCCAACCCCTAACCCCTCCAGCCGTGGTTAAAGAATGAAATCAAAAGGACTTGATGATAAAACATATTTCATCCTTTTCAGCTTCTACAAGTCAAGACTTTCTCTGAATACCTGAAAAACTAAAACTCAATAAAAACTAAAACTGAAATAAAAAAGCAAACTGAAAAACTAAATTAAAATAAAACCTAACGAACATTTCTAAACTATAATAACCTTGGTGTGTGTGTGTGTGGGGGGGGGGGGGGTCTGGAGGCACAAATCAAACACACTCTGTTCTATATTTAGTGACAGGAACAAACACTTTGAGCTGCGGCTGTGTGTAAATGAAACGCACCCGAGCCGTGTTGTAGATCCTGAAGATGCGGCTGATCACGTCTTCCTCGAGGTCGGCCGACACGAACTCCACCTGCAGCGAGCCGAGCCGGTGGAGGCCGTTCTCAGGCCAGTACTGAGGACACAGCTGAGACACACAGGACCACGTATTGATTATTGATCACCTCGTTACCCATAATCCATCACTGCAGCTTCATCTCTACATTTGATTCATTGGTCCAGACGGTGGAGGGTCGATGACATCACAGGCAGCTAAACATCATTTGTGTTATTTGAGCTTCAGCAGAAAAAGAAGCTGAAGCTCAAATCATCTGAGAACCAAACCAGCGTTGAGAGGACGTTTCAGAGAGTTCAGGCATTTACTTTACTTTAGTTTATTTCAGTCATAAACTATAAATAAAGTAAATAATCATATGTCTTCATCTGCATCAGAAACAGTAATAATATATAAATAATAAATAAAGCAGTTTCTGGTTTTTACATTCAACAGATGTTAACGTACACACATTTATAATAACAGGATACATAATGCAGTTTACATGTCCTCATATATACACACACTTATATATATGTGTGTGTGTGTGTTACTGTGTGTGTGTGTGTGTGTGTGTGTGTGTGTGTGTGTTACTGTGTGTGTGTGTGTGCGTGTGTGTGTGTGTGTGTGTACCTGTGTGTGTGTGTGTACCTGTGTGTGTGTGTGTGTGTGTGTTACTGTGTGTGTGTGTGTGTGTGTGTGTGTGTGTGTTACTGTGTGTGTGTGTGTGTGTGTGTGTTACTGTGTGTGTGTGTGTGTGTGTGTGTGTGTGTGTACCTGTGTGTGTGTGTGTGTGTGTGTACCTGTGTGTGTGTGTGTGTGTGTGTGTGTGTGTGTGTGTGTGTGTGTGTACCTGTGTGTGTGTGTGTGTGTGTGTGTGTGTGTGTGTACCTGTGTGTGTGTGTGTGTGTGTGTGTGTGTGTGTGTGTGTGTGTGTGTGTACCTGTGCAGGGTCCACATCGTTCAGCATCACTATGGAGGTGCAGTGGTAGTCGAGGACGAGGCGCCAGAAGTCCTTCACCGTGTTGGGCAAAGGATGCTGGGTAACGATGAAGGCCGACGGCTGCTTGTAGCTCTGCAACGACACGATGACATCACACCATGACATCACACATGACATCAGACCATGACATCACACCATGACATCACAATCACACCATGACATCACAATCAGACCACGACATCACACCATGACATCACACCATGACATCACACCATGACATCACAATCATACCACAACATCACACCATGACATCACACCACGACATCACACCATGACATCACACCATGACATCACACCATGACATCACACCACGACATCACACCATGACATCACAATCACACATATGACATCACACCATGACATCACACTATGACATCACAATCACACCATGACATCACATCATGACATCACAATCACACCATGACATCACACCATGACATCACACCATGACATCACACCACGACATCACACCATGACATCACACCATGACATCACACCATGACATCACACCACGACATCACACCATGACATCACAATCACACATATGACATCACACCATGACATCATACCACGACATCACACCATGACATCACAATCACACCATGACATCACAATCACACCATGACATCACACCATGACATCACACTATGACATCACAATCACACCATGACATCACATCATGACATCACAATCACACCATGACATCACACCATGACATCACACCATGACACCACAATCACACCATGACATCACACCATGACATCACACCATGACATCACACCATGACATCACACCATGACATCACACCATGACATCACACCATGACATCACAGGTCATGTATTCATGAATGAATGTGAGCAGCTCTGAACTCGTTTCCATGACACACTCTGCGGTCAGCTGTTTTGGTGCGTTTCCACGGAGACGGAGTTGTTGATTGGTGAAATAGCAGGGTACGATGTTCACAATAATGCTGTGGTTGAGTGTGTGTGTGTGTGTGTGTGAGTGTGTGTGTGTGTGTGAGTGTGTGTGTGAGTGTGTTTTACTGTGTGTGTGTGTGTGTGAGTGTGTGTGTGAGTGTGTTTTACTGTGTGTGTGTGTGTGTGTGTGTGTGTGTGTGTGTGTGTGTGTGTGTGTGTGTGTTTCCCTCCATTAACCACAGAGATGCTGAGCTGTCTGTTATATTTATATAATTATTAAAGGGACGGGTCATCAGTTCTTTTCTGTCTGAGGAGTTAAAATGAAACTCATGGGATCAGTGAGTTTAGCTGCAGTTCACACATCAACCAGCAGGGGGCGATGAGAGAGCTTAGAGGCCTGATAGAGCAGCTGCAGAGTTTAAACTCCAGTCTGTGTTTGATGCTTCGGACTTTAAAGGGTTAATGTTTTACAGCGAGGATGTTTTATTTCATGTGAAGTTAAATGATCTGAGTTCTTCTTGCTGAACAAAGTGTTTGAGCGTTATATACAGTTGAAGCAGCATGTATTTATTTGTCCACCAGGCGGCAGCAGAGTGACATCACATTACAACCTAACAGAGCCTCAGTGTTACTGTGTGTGTGTGTGTGTGTGTGAGAGTGTGTGTTACTGTGTGTGTGTGTTACTGTGTGTGTGTGCGTGTGTGTGTGAGAGTGTGTGTTACTGTGTGTGTGTGTTACTGTGTGTGTGTGTGTGTGTGTGTGAGAGTGTGTGTTACTGTGTGTGTGTGTGTGTGTTACTGTGTGTGTGTGTGTGTTACTGTGTGTTACTGTGTGTGTGTGTGTGTCTGTGTGTGTGTGTGTCTGTCTGTGTGTTACTGTGTGTGTGTGTGTGTGTCTGTGTGTGTGTGTGTGTGTGTGTGTGTTACTGTGAATGTGAAGTTAAATGATCTGAGTTCTTCTTCCTGAATGAAGTGTTTGAGCAGATGAAGCTCATGTGTGGAGGCTGAGAGCTGAGGGTGTTGGGTGCTGGGTGTTGGGTGCTGAGAGCTGAGGGTGCTGGGTGCTGGGTGTTGGGTGCTGGGGCTGAGAGCTGAGGGTGCTGGGTGTTGGGGCTGAGAGCTGAGGGTGCTGGGTGCTGAGAGCTGAGGGTGTTGGGTGCTGAGAGCTGAGGGTGTTGGGTGCTGAGAGCTGAGGGTGTTGGGTGCTGAGAGCTGAGGGTGTTGGGGCTGAGAGCTGAGGGTGCTGGGTGTTGGGGCTTAGAGCTGAGGGTGTTGGGTGTTGGGGCTGAGAGCTGAGGGTGCTGGGTGCTGAGGGTGCTGGGTGTTGGGGCTGAGAGCTGAGGGTGTTGGGGCTGAGAGCTGAGGGTGCTGGGTCTGAGAGCTGAGGGTGCTGGGTGTTGGGTGCTGGGTGCTGGGTGCTGAGGGTGCTGGGTGTTGGGTGTTGGGGCTGAGAGCTGAGGGTGTTGGGTGCTGGGTGCTGGGTGTTGGGGCTGAGAGCTGAGGGTGCTGAGGGTGCTGGGTGTTGGGTGCTGGGTGCTGGGGCTGAGAGCTGAGGGTGTTGGGCCTGAGAGCTGAGGGTGCTGGGTGTTGGGTGCTGGGTGTTGGGGCTGAGAGCTGAGGGTGCTGAGTGCTGGGTGTTGGGTGCTGGGTGTTGGGTGCTGAGGGTGCTGGGTGCTGGGTGCTGGGTGTTGGGTGCTGAGGGTGCTGGGTGTTGGGGCTGAGAGCTGAGGGTGCTGAGGGTGCTGGGTGTTGGGGCTGAGAGCTGAGGGTGCTGAGGGTGCTGGGTCTGAGGGTGCTGGGTGCTGGGTGTTGGGGCTGAGAGCTGAGGGTGCTGAGGGTGCTGAGGGTGCTGGGTGTTGGGTGTTGGGGCTGAGAGCTGAGGGTGCTGGGTGCTGAGTGTTGGGGCTGAGAGCTGAGGGTGCTGGGTGCTGGGTGCTGAGAGCTAACGGTGCTGAGGGTGCTGGGTGCGTTACATACGTCCATCAGCGCAGCGTTGATGTAGTTGGAGCTCTCTCCGTCGATGGTGATGAGGAACGGCAGGCAGCGGTCCGGAGGCAGGACGTCCATGCAGCGGTTCTTCTCGTGGTTCCTAGGCAACAGAGCGATGCTGCAGTCCTCCACCCGCAGCGTCGGGGTCACCATGTTCAGAGTCTGAGGGACAAACCATGTGACTCATATTACACACATGACTCTATCATCAATACCTGATCAATACGGGGTCAATATGGGATCAATATGGGGTCAATATGGGGTCAATATGGGGTCAATACGAGGTCAATACCTGATCAATATGGGGTCAATACGAGGTCAATACCTGATCAATATGGGGTCAATATGGGGTCAATACCTGATCAATATGGGGTCAATACGGGATCAATATGGGGTCAATATGGGGTCAATATGGGGTCAATACGAGGTCAATACCTGATCAATATGGGGTCAATACGGGGTCAATATGGGGTCAATATGGGGTCAATACGTTACCCTGAACTCCTCTTTGATCTGACTGGAGTTCGTCTGAGGATCCAATCGGTTCATCTCGTAATAAACTGATCGCAGCTGATTGGCCGGAATCGCCGTGTCACCACAGAGACACGCCTCCAAGATGGCGTCATGGATGAAGACGTACTGCTCCTGTAGGAGGAGGAAGAGGCGGAAGAGGAGGAAGAGGATGATGAGGAGGAAGAGGAAGAGGAGGAGGAGGATGAAGAGGAGGAGGAGGATGAAGAGGAGGACCATTTTTTACCAAAAGTCAGACTGAATGCTCCTGAAAATGTCAAATGGTGTAACCACAGTAGAATGATAGATATTAAATATTGTATGTGTGTGTGTGTGTGTGTGTGTGTGTGTGTGTTACTCTGTGTGTGTGTGTGTACCTCAGTCTGGACCATGTTAACCCTTCGTGCTCTCAGCTCTCGGACACAGTTGTAGATGTCGACGACTCCTTCTCTCTCTGCCATGTCCAACATGATGTCAATCACTATGAAACACCCTGTACGGCCCGCCCCCGCACTGACACACACACACACACACACACACACACACAGAGAGACACACACACACACACACATACAGAGAGACACACACACACACACACACACAGACACAGACACACACACACACGTTATATACAGTTGAAGCAGCATGTATTTATTTGTCCACCAGGTGGCAGCAGAGTGACATCACATTACGACCTAACAGAGCCTCAGTGTTACTGTGTGTGTGTTACTCTGTGTGTGTGTTACTGTGTGTGTGTGTGTGTGTGTGTGTGTTACTGTGTGTTACTCTGTGTGTGTGTCTGTGTGTGTGTGTGTGTGTGTGTGTTACTCTGTGTGTGTGTGTGTGTGTGTGTGTGTTTGTGTGTGTTACTGTGTGTCTGTGTGTGTGTGTGTGTTTGTGTGTGCTACTGTGTGTCTGTGTGTGTGTGTGTGTGTTACTGTGTGTGACTGTACCTGCAGTGTGTGTATATATATATATGTGTGTGTGTGTGTGTGTGTGTGTGTGTGTGTGTGTGTGTGTGTGTGTGTGTGTACCTGCAGTGTACCACGGTGGGTCCGGCAGTGGGAGGGGTCTTGGCTTTGACCCGGCGGATGAATCCCAGCAGTCCGGTCGCGTGAAGCGGAACGCCGTGATCCGGCCAACCGGTGAAATGAAACTGCCGGATCTCCCGGATCTCTGCCACGCCCCTCTGAGAGAGAAGCAGTCATGTGACCAACAGTGACATCATCAAGCCCTCTGAGAGAGAACCATCATGTGACCAACAGTGACATCATCAAGCCCTCTGAGAGAGAAGCATCATGTGACCAACAGTGACATCATCAAGCCCTCTGAGAGAGAACCAGTCATGTGACCAACAGTGACATCATCAAGCCCTCTGAGAGAGAACCATCATGTGACCAACAGTGACATCATCAAGCCCTCTGAGAGAGAACCAGTCATGTGACCAACAGTGACATCATCAAGCCCTCTGAGAGAGAACCAGTCATGTGACCAACAGTGACATCATCAAGCCCCTCTGAGAGAGAAGCAGTCATGTGACCAACAGTGACATCATCAAGCCCTCTGAGAGAGAAGCAGTCATGTGACCAACAGTGACATCATCAAGCCCTCTGAGAGAGAACCAGTCATGTGACCAACAGTGACATCATCACCTGCACACCTGTACTTCTGAATCTATCTCTAACTTCCTGCTTTACTTTCACATTAAAAGCCTTCCTGTCCCGGTTACCGGTTTCAAGGTTTACCACGGTATGAAAAAGTCACGGTTTCAAAACCACTAAAATGTTCCGTCATACCGTTCCTGAGATATGAGCGGGTTCTTTTAATGTGACGTCTGGTCAGAGAGAGAGTGGAGGTCCCTCAGGTCGTGTGCAGCTGCAGCGTGAAGTACAACCCCTCCCGTACTCGGTTGCTGTTACAAGCAGGTAGCTCTGCAGGCTGTATGATGGCTGAAGGAGGCGAGACCCCCGGACCCCCCCCCCCAGTTTTAAGCTCCTGCTGCATTTATTTATTTATATTCATCTTAGACGTGTTTTTACTGTTTTCTATTCTTTATGTTCTGATCTTGAGCCACAGGTTCAGTGATTGCATTTATTTGCATTTTGTATTTTTTTCTCTAAAAATAATTCATTTATGTCGTGACTTGAGCTGCAGGTTTAGCCTCAGTTAAAGGACTGCACTTATTTTTTATTATTTATGTTAAATACATATTTACTAAAAATAAAAGACCGTTGAATGTTTTTAAATACAGACATTTCAAACTATCACATTTTATAGCCGTAATCATAAAACCGTGACACCGTGATATTTTTAGCTAAGGTTATCATACCGTCAGAATCTCATACCGGCCCATGCCTACCCCAACCCCTCCCATGGGTCAGCAGATA
>NC_070598.1:391121-408621 GCF_027409825.1 Scomber japonicus | reverse complement strand
GTAACATGTCAGTAACATGTCAGTAACATGTCAGTAACATGTCAGTAACATGTCAGTAACATGTCACCAACATGTCACCAACATGTCAGTAACATGTCACCAACATGTCAGTAACATGTCACCAACATGTCAGTAACATGTCACCAACATGTCAGTAACATGTCAGTAACATGTCACCAACATGTCACCAACATGTCAGTAACATGTCACCAACATGTCAGTAACATGTCAGTAACATGTCAGTAACATGTCACCAACATGTCACCAACATGTCAGTAACATGTCAGTAACATGTCACCAACATGTCACCAACATGTCAGTAACATGTCAGTAACATGTCAGTAACATGTCACCAACATGTCACCAACATGTCACCAACATGTCAGTAACATGTCAGTAACATGTCACCAACATGTCACCAACATGTCACCAACATGTCACCAACATGTCAGTAACATGTCACCAACATGTCAGTAACATGTCAGTAACATGTCAGTAACATGTCACCAACATGTCACCAACATGTCACCAACATGTCAGTAACATGTCACCAACATGTCAGTAACATGTCACCAACATGTCAGTAACATGTCAGTAACATGTCAGTAACATGTCAGTAACATGTCACCAACATGTCACCAACATGTCACCAACATGTCAGTAACATGTCAGTAACATGTCACCAACACGTCAGTAACATGTCAGTAACATGTCAGCAACACGTCAGTAACATGTCAGTAACATGTCAGCAACACGTCAGTAACATGTCAGTAACATGTCAGCAACACGTCAGTAACATGTCAGTAACATGTCAGCAACACGTCAGTAACATGTCAGTAACACGTCACCAACATGTCAGTAACATGTCAGTAACATGTCACCAACATGTCAGTAACATGTCAGTAACATGTCACCAACATGTCACCAACATGTCAGTAACATGTCACCAACATGTCAGTAACATGTCAACTACATGTCAGTAACATGTCACCAACATGTCAGTAACATGTCAGTAACATGTCAGTAACATGTCAGTAACATGTCAGTAACATGTCACCAACATGTCACCAACATGTCAGTAACATGTCAGTAACATGTCAGTAACATGTCACCAACATGTCAGTAACATGTCAGTAACATGTCACCAACATGTCACCAACATGTCACCAACATGTCAGTAACATGTCAGTAACATGTCACCAACATGTCACCAACATGTCAGTAACATGTCAGTAACATGTCAGTAACATGTCACCAACATGTCACCAACATGTCACCAACATGTCACCAACATGTCAGTAACATGTCAGTAACATGTCATCAACATGTCACCAACATGTCAGTAACATGTCAGTAACATGTCAGTAACATGTCAACAACATGTCAGTAACATGTCACCAACATGTCACCAACATGTCACCAACATGTCAGTAACATGTCAGTAACATGTCATCAACATGTCACCAACATGTCAGTAACATGTCAGTAACATGTCATCAACATGTCACCAACATGTCAGTAACATGTCAGTAACATGTCATCAACATGTCACCAACATGTCAGTAACATGTCAGTAACATGTCAGTAACATGTCACCAACATGTCACCAACATGTCAGTAACATGTCACCAACATGTCAGTAACATGTCAGTAACATGTCAGTAACATGTCACCAACATGTCACCAACATGTCAGTAACATGTCACCAACATGTCAGTAACATGTCAACTACATGTTTAACAGCCATGGAGATGGTAACCATGGTGATGAGCTAATGAGTGTGGGACAGAAGCTCAGGTGTTCACAATTGTCAGGTGACTGGTCAGGTGACTGGTCAGGTGATGCTGGTCAGGTGATGCTGGTCAGGTGACTGGTCAGGTGACTGGTCAGGTGATGCTGGTCAGGTGACTGGTCAGGTGATTGGTCAGGTGATTGGTCAGGTGATGCTGGTCAGGTGACTGGTCAGGTGATTGGTCAGGTGATGCTGGTCAGGTGACTGGTCAGGTGATTGGTCAGGTGATTGGTCAGGTGATGCTGGTCAGGTGACTGGTCAGGTGACTGGTCAGGTGATGCTGGTCAGGTGATTGGTCAGGTGATTGATCAGGTGACTGGTCAGGTGACTGGTCAGGTGATGCTGGTCAGGTGACTGGTCAGGTGATTGGTCAGGTGACTGGTCAGGTGATTGGTCAGGTGATTGGTCAGGTGATGCTGGTCAGGTGACTGGTCAGGTGACTGGTCAGGTGATGCTGGTCAGGTGATTGGTCAGGTGATTGATCAGGTGACTGGTCAGGTGACTGGTCAGGTGATTGGTCAGGTGACTGGTCAGGTGATTGGTCAGGTGATTGGTCAGGTGACTGGTCAGGTGATTGGTCAGGTGATGCTGGTCAGGTGATTGGTCAGGTGATTGGTCAGGTGATTGGTCAGGTGATTGGTCAGGTGATGCTGGTCAGGTGACTGGTCAGGTGACTGGTCAGGTGATGCTGGTCAGGTGATTGGTCAGGTGATTGGTCAGGTGATTGGTCAGCTGACTGGTCAGGTGATGCTGGTCAGGTGATGCTGGTCAGGTGACTGGTCAGGTGACTGGTCAGGTGATGCTGGTCAGGTGACTGGTCAGGTGACTGGTCAGGTGATGCTGGTCAGGTGATTGGTGAACACCTGAGTCTATTAAACACCAACGAGCCGACAGGTGATCAGTGATTCATTTTCATTTTAATTCTGGAGTGAAACAAATGTTTGTTCTTGTTGATTAAAATTTATTTGATCAGATTTGTGTTTATATTAAAATAAATTAATATGACATCATAATTAATTTATATGCGAGACACAAAACTGTGACGTCGGTTTAAAAAGAGCAGATTATAACTTTAGTTTGAGTCAATTTAACAGCTAATATAAAATAAGAGTAAAACTGGACAGAACTATTAAATAGCTTGTTGATGATAATAATTAATTAATCAGTTTGTGTT
Source organism: Scomber japonicus (assembly GCF_027409825.1). NCBI lineage: Eukaryota > Metazoa > Chordata > Actinopteri > Scombriformes > Scombridae > Scomber > Scomber japonicus. The sequence continues at coordinate 405,655 of NC_070598.1, read as the reverse complement.
TCAGTTCCTGCTCTCCTCAAACGCGATTGGTCGAAGGACAAACATGTCGTGGGATGTTATCGGACAAACATGACGTGAACAGAAAGCAGCGAGTCTAGAAGGGTTAGGGTCTTACCTCGTTAAGCTGTCCAATCAGATTAATTAGTAAAGGAGAAGCATGGAGGGAACAATCAGCATCTAATTAATCACCATCATCGATCATCAATCACTGATCCACAGAAAACCATTCAGGCCATGTGGCTCGAATCGTCTTCCACAGATTCACGAGTTCGTTAGATTCAATTATTGTTAAACAGAAACTGATCAGTGTGTGTTGCTGAGGTTATTGATCACTGATCGCCTGTTTCACAAACAGCAAACAAACCAAAAGCAGAGCAACAAACAAACAAACAAACATCTTCACGTCTTCTCTTTAACCCTTAAACAGACCTTACTAGTTATGTCATTTGCACCTCAAGTAAGGAAGGAAGGAAGGAAGGAAAGGAGGGAAGAAGGAAGGAAAGGAGGAAGGAAGGGAAGCAAGGGAGGAAGAAGGAAGGAAATGAAGGAGGGAGGAAGCAAGGAAAGGAGGAAGGAAGGGAAGCAAGGGAGGAAGAAGGAAGGAAATGAAGGAGGGAGGAAGCAAGGAAGGTAGGAAGGAAAAGAGGGAAGAAGGAAGGAAAGAAGGGAGGAAGGAAGGAAGGAAGAAAGAAAGGAAGGACGGATGAAGGAAGGAAGAAAGGACAGAAGGAGGGAACATTTACCCTAACAGCTGAACTTAGATCTGAGGAAGGAAGGAAGGAAGGAAGGAAGGACGGACAAAGGAAGGAAGGACAGATGAAGGAAGGAAGGAAGTAAGGAAGGAAGGAAGGAAGGAAGGAAGGAAGGAAGGAAGGAAAGGAGGAAGGAAGGGAAGCAAGGGAGGAAGAAGGAAGGAAATGAAGGAGGGAGGAAGCAAGGAAGGTAGGAAGGAAAAGAGGGAAGAAGGAAGGAAAGGAGGGAGGAAGGGAAGGAAGGGAGGAAGTAGGAAGGAAAGGAAGGAGGGAGGAAGAAGGAAGGAAAGGAGGGAGGAAGGAAGAAAGAAGGAAAGGAGGGAGGACGGAAGGAAGGAAGGGAGGGAGGGAGGGAGGGAGGAAGAAAGAAAGGAAGGACAGATGAAGGAAGGAAGAAAGGACAGAAGGAGGGAACATTTACCCTAACAGCTGAACTTAGATCTGAGGAAGGAAGGAAGGAAGGATGGAAGGAAGGAAGGAAGGAAGGACAGATGAAGGAAGGATGGAAGGAAGGAAGGACAGAGGAAGGACAGAGGAAGGAAGGAAGGACAGAGGAAGGACCCGGGAGGACAACAGGAAGATGAAAGAGTGTGTATCTCCTGGTGCACGTTGTCTGTTTAAGGGTTAAAACCAGTTCATCATGTTTTTTAGGTTTTTTGCAGGTTTTTAATTTTTGGACATTTTCCAGAAGACAAAGTGAGAAGTTGGAAAAGTTGATAAATACAAACTCATCATATGATAACTGAGCTGATTGGATGTTAATATATAATTTGTTATTTCACACACACGACACACAGAAGTACACACTGTACTTCCTGTCTGTTGTTTAATATGAATTCAGTTATAATGAGTTTGTATTTAAAGTCTTAAATTAATAATTAAACACCTGCAGATGAATTATTAACCATCGTCAGTACGTTTCATCTTTTATATTCTTTATATTTGATTTCTGCTCATGATGAACAAACTCTTTGATTTTACAGTCACAATAATAATAATAATAACAATAATAATAATAATAATGAAGAAATTAACTTCCTGAAAAGAACCGTGTGAAAACAGAGTGAATGACCGGCTCACATTAATTAAAGTCAGCATGATTATGAAACCACGAATATTAAAATTAATATTCATACACTTTAACTTGTAATGGAGTATTTTTACTTTGCTGTTTTTACTGCAGTAAATGATCAGCGTGAATGTTTCTGCAGACAAACACACAGCTGATAACTTTACATTCTGCTGTCTGTGATAAAGCTGCTGTTTGAATCATGATGTGAAATATAATCAGAGTCTGAGTTTAACATGTTTCATGTTAATAAATAAACAGAATAATTAAAATCAGCTGCAGTTTAAATGAATAGATTATAGTTGTTTTATATATCATTGACTTTATTAATCCATTTCATTCATTTAATCATTCTTTCTTTATTTCATGTATTTTTTCTTTTCTTAATATTGATTAAATTTGTGTCGCTGATAAAAACAAACTGTATTGAAGTCGTTCGTTTTATAATTAACATTAATTTATTAACGTGGTTTATTCCACGAATCTGATTGGCTGATTATTTCTCAGAAAAGCACAGAAAGAAAAAAGCTAACTTTCTGCAAATGGAGGCTGAAAACACTCTGAGTGTGTGTGTGTGTGTGTGTGTGTGTGTGTGTGTGTGTGTGTGTACTCAGTATGTATAATGGATTAGCCCTGAGGGCAGCCCGCTAGCAGGCAGCCAGACCTGTACACACACACACACACACACACACACACACACACACACACACACACAGCCACACACACACACACAAGCTACTCCCTGTTTTGGCCCATTAGCTGAGGGGGAGATCTATAATGTATGTCCATGTGTGTGTGTGTGTGTGTGTGTGTGTGTGTGTGTGTGTGTGTTCAGGTAAGTAACATCCATTAGAAAGTTTCTTGTGATGAAAATGGGAACACACACACACACATACACACACACACACATACACACACACACACACACACACACACACACACATACACACACACACACACACACACACACACACACACACACACTCTCTCTGCTGTCTCCTCCTCTGCTGTCATTAATCAGTCGATCACATTTTATGGATCAAAATCTCGTAGTTTTCTTTATTTCATCTCTTTATAAACTGCATATTTTACTGTTTTAGTGTTTTAATGTTAAACATTTAAAACATTTAAAACATTTCTGTGACAAACTGTGATCAACACTTTCAATCAATTATCAATTAATGGCAAAATCAGTTAATTAATCACAGCACTTCTTGTGACACCCTACCAACTACCCAGTGACACCCCACCAACTACCCAGTGACACCCCACCAACTACCCGGTGACACCCTACCAACTACCTAGTGACACCCCACCAACTACCCAGTGACACCCTAACAACTACCCAGTGACATGCTACCAACTACCCAGTGACACCCCACCAACTACCCAGTGACACCCTAACAACTACTCAGTGACACCCCACCAACTACCCAGTCACACCCTACCAACTACCTAGTGACACCCCACCATCCCAGTGACACCCCACCATCCCAGTAACACCCCACCAACTACCCAGTGACATGCTACCAACTACCCAGTGACACCCCACCAACTACCCAGTGACACCCCACCATCCTAGTGACACCCTACCAACTACCCAGTCACACCCCACCAACTACCCAGTCACACCCTACCAACTACCTGGTGACACCCCACCATCTACCCAGTGACACCCTACCAACTACCCAGTGACACCCCACCAACTACCCAGTGACACCCTACCACCTGCCCAGTGACACCCTACCAACTACCTGGTGACACCCTACCAACTACCTAGTGACACCCTACCAACTACCCAGTGACACCCTACCAACTACCCAGTCACACCCTACCAACTACCCAGTCGCACCCCACCAACTACCCAGTGACACCCTACCAACTACCCAGTCGCACCCTACCAACTACCTAGTGACACCCTACCAACCACCCACTGACACCCCACCAACTACCCAGTCACACCCTACCAACTACCCAGTCACACCCTACCAACCACTCAGTGACACCCTACCAACTACCCAGTGACACCCCACCAACCACTCAGTGACACCCTACCAACCACCCAGTGACACCCTACCAACTACCCAGTCACACCCTACCAACTACCTAGTGACACCCTACCAACTACCCAGTGACACCCTACCAACTACCCAGTCACACCCTACCAACTACCTAGTGACACCCCATCAACTACCCAGTGACACCCTACCAACTACCCAGTGACACCCCACCAACTACCTAGTGACACCCTACCAACTACCCAGTGACACCCTACCAACTACCCGGTGACACCCTACCAACTACCCAGTCACACCCTACCAACTACCCAGTGACACCCTACCAACTACCTAGTGACACCCCACCAACTACCCAGTCACACCCTACCAACTACCCAGTGACACCCTACCAACTACCCAGTCACACCCCACCAACTACCTAGTGACACCCTACCAACTACCTAGTGACACCCCACCAACTACCCAGTGACACCCTACCAACTACCTAGTGACACCCTACCAATTACCTAGTGACACCCTACCAACTACCTAGTGACACCCCACCAACTACTCAGTGACACCCTACCAACTACCCAGTCACACCCTACCAACTACCTGGTGACACCCTACCAACTACTCAGTGACACCCCACCAACTACCTAGTGACACCCTACCAACTACCCAGTCACACCCTACCAACTACCCAATCACACCCTACCAACTACCCAGTGACACCCTACCAAATACCTAGTGACACCCTACCAACTACCCAGCCACACCCTACCAACTACCTAGTGACACCCCACCAACCACTCAGTGACACCCTACCAACTACCCAGTCACACCCTACCAACTACCCAATCACACCCTACCAACTACTCAGTGACACCCTACCAACTACCTAGTGACACCCTACCAACTACCCAGTGACACCCTACCAACTACTCAGTGACACCCTACCAACTACCCAGTCACACCCTACCAACTACCCAGTGACACTCTACCAACTACCCAGTCACACCCCACCAACTACCCAGTGACACCCTACCAACTACCCAGTGACACCCTACCAACTACCTAGTGACACCCCACCAACTACCAGTCACACCCTACCAACTACCCAGTGACACCCTACCAACTACCTAGTGACACCCCACCAACTACCCAGTCACACCCTACCAACTACCTAGTGACACCCCACCAACTACCAGTCACACCCTACCAACTACCCAGTGACACCCTACCAACTACCCAGTGACACCCCACCAACTACCCAGTCATACCCTACCAACTACCCAGTGACACCCCACCAACCAGTCAGTGACACCCCACCAACTACCCAGTGATACCCTACCAACTACCCAGTGACACCCTACCAACTACCTAGTGACACCCTACCAACTACCCAGTGACACCCTACCAACTACCCAGTGACACCCTACCAACTACCTAGTGACACACTACCAACTACTCAGTGACACCCTACCAACTACCTAGTCACACCCTACCAATTACCCAGTGACACCCCACCAACTACCTAGTGACACCCTACCAACTACCCAGTGACACCCTACCAACTACCCAGTCACACCCTACCAACTACCCAGTGATACCCCACCAACTACCTAGTGACACCCCACCAACCACCCAGTCACACCCTACCAACCACCCAGTGACCCTACCAACTACCTAGTGACACCCTACCAACCACTCAGTGACACCCTACCAACTACCCAGTCACACCCTACTAACTACCCAGTCACACCCCACCAACTACCCAGTGACACCCTACCAACTACCCAGTGACACCCCACCAACTACCTAGTGACACCCTACCAACTACCCAGTGACACCCTATCAACTACCCAGTGACACCCCACCAACTATCCAGTGACAGCTTAAATGTCTTGGATCACAGGTGATACAGAAGAACATTGATTTTGTGTGTCTTGTTTGATTCGGTGATGTTTGTGTAAAAGATCTGAAGCTCCGCCCCCACAGGTGTGAATTTAAAACTCCAACAGTGAGCTAAGAGACCGTTTTAGAGTCAAAAACATGAAGATATGAGCGTGTGACGTCTCTCACCTCGTACTCCTCCTTGAAGCCGTAACCTTCGGCACATTTCATCTGCGTGATGTGCTGCAGCAGGTCGGCCACTCGGATGGCCGGGTGCAGCTGACCCGTCTGATAGGGCAACGCCTCCCGCTCCGACTCCCGTTGCTTATAGTGGGACTGGACCAGACTACTGGTTTCACTGGTCATAGTCTGACTGTCATCTGGAGGAGGAGGAGCGAGAAGAAGAGACGACAGAAGATGAAGAGAAATCAAACGGACTGTAGAGAGCGAGTCTGTGATGCCGATGTGATGAATGAACATGTTGGACAGGAATCACATGACGTGGACATGAGACTGACTGGACCAGAGTGACCCGGGTCAGACTCCAGACTTGTTCTCTCTGGTGAAACTGAGTCTAACCAAAATATAATTAGACTCATCATAACATGAGATTTATATATTTAAGTCTTTCAGCTGCATTAGGGTGAAAGTGTTTTGGTTAAAATCAGATTTAGTTTCTTTTTAGTTTCTTAACTCTGTTTGATTTTCAATTTTCAATCAGCTGTCAAAAAATTGTTAGAAACTGTTTGATGTTTTTTATTCAATCTCAACTTTCAGGTTTAATATTGTTATTTAAAAAAATGAAAATTTAAAGATAGAGTCGTGATTTCTTATATCTTTTATTGTCAGTCTAATTAATGTTAACCTACAACCAAAGATATCAAATGTTCCACAAACTGTACAGTGTTAGTATTTTATGGTTTAATAATAAAGTATGTTTGTCTTTATTCCAGTCAGCTGGGTTTCTGTCACTGTGGAGAAGTTGAGGATTTATTTCAGGGTCATTATGTTTCTAGTTTTTTTATGAACCAGCTTCTATAAATGTGTTGTTAGTGTTCTTATATGCAGACGACTCTGTTATTTACACATTAACTCAGAGATCCCCGTCCTTATGTCATCTAGCTTATCTGAAGCTGATTCTGTTCATCAGTAAATTAATCTTCAACTATTTTTATCACTTGTTGAAACATTCACTTTAGTTTCAGCTTCTCAGTTCAGTGACGTTGTTGTTCTTCTTTGTTTTGTATTTTTGTGCTTTAGGAAATATTATCTTCTATTATATATTATTACTATTTCTCTAAGAAATGGCCGCAAAGACAAAATGAAGACAACTGAGTTTAACTGCAGCTGATGTTCTGCACCACTAATAAAATATAAAATATATAAAAATAATCAACAATAAAAACGAGGCTTCAGTAGAACGATGTGCTGAAGGTTCAATAAGTGAATCTTCATCAATCATTTAATTTATAGATGAATAAAAACATTCAGCGTCTGTCCGGTTTAAACGTTTTGTTCAATAATCAATAATCTGATCCTCTTCTGAAGTAAAGACCGAGTCCTGGTCCACGTCCACGACTACCACGTTGTTACCATGACAACAAGAGATGACCGGTACACATCACGTGACATCGAATCACATGACCGGAGAGCGGTTGGAGCTGGTTTCTTTTCACACTGCTGCCGAACGAATCGATCACGGATCAGTCATCTGATCAACTAATCACAGAGACCGGTACCGGATGGTTTAGTCCGGTACCGGATGGTTTAGACCAGTACCGGATGGTTTAGTCCAGTACTAGATGGTTTAAACCAGTACGAGATGGTTTAGTCCAGTACCGGATGGTTTAGTCCGGTACCGGATGGTTTAGTACAGTACTAGATGGTTTAGACCAGTACTAGATGGTTTAGTCCAGTACTAGATGGTTTAGACCAGTACTAGATGGTTTAGACCAGTACTAGATGGTTTAGTCCAGTACTAGATGGTTTAGTCCGGTACTAGATGGTTTAGTCCAGTACCGGATGGTTTAGTCCGGTACTAGATGGTTTAGTCCAGTACCGGATGGTTTAGTCCAGTACTAGATGGTTTAGTCCAGTACCGGATGGTTTAGTCCAGTACTAGATGGTTTAGACCAGTACTAGATGGTTTAGTCCGGTACCGGATGGTTTAGTCCGGTACTAGATGGTTTAGTCCGGTACCGGATGGTTTAGTCCGGTACTAGACGGTTTAGTCCAGTACTAGATGGTTTAGTCCAGTACTAGATGGTTTAGTCCAGTACTAGATGGTTTAGACCAGTACTAGATGGTTTAGTCCAGTACCGGATGGTTTAGTCCGGTACTAGATGGTTTAGTCCAGTACCGGATGGTTTAGTCCGGTACTAGATGGTTTAGTCCTGGTCCAGATGTGGTCCAGGTTCTTGCGGCTGCAGTGTGAACAGAGTTCAGAGTTCAGAGTCCTGGAACAAAACAAACTGGTTTTTATCGACCTTTGACCTCCACTCTACTCTCTCTAACTCTGTTCTTATTGGCTAGCCTGGAGGCTGACTGACCAATCAGAGACTCTCTATCCCAAACAGCCCAACCAATCACGGTGAGGTGAGGCCATGTGATGGGCGGTGTGATGGAGGGACGCCATTGGACGGAGGACAGGCAAGACAACAATGGCAACCAATCAGAGGACGAGTTGGAGAGAGCTGAAACCTGATTGGTCGGAGATGAAATGGTGGGAGGAGTCGGGGATTGTGATGTCACAACGTCACAAAGGAGTAAAAAAAAGGGGGTGTGGTCAAGCTAACTGATGACATCACAGCAGGTGGGTGTGGCTTCATGCGCAGTGGTGACAGAAACCCCCCCGACATGACCCCCCCCATCTGCCCCCCCGCCCCCCCCCCATCTGCCCCCAAATTAACCACTTACCATTAATGGGCACTTTACACAGAGAATGATAGAAGAGAAGAAGAAGAGAGAGGAGACACGGTTTAAGCAACAACTTTAGCTTTAGCCTCCACTGAAGCTACGCTACCGCTAACACACAGAACCATACAAGAGCTAGCTGATAGCTGCTAGGCTAACCTGGCTAACTGTAGCCTGAGGAGAGTTTAGCTAGCCTGAGGAGAGAGAAGAAACAGATTTATGACGGTTTGTTTTTAGCGTTCTACACTGAGACATTAGCTAGCATAACTCCTAGCCTAAAAGCTAAAAACCATTTAGCACTGCGGTTAGCATCGAAGGACCAAAACAAGAATTTTCACTTTTAACCAGAAATATAAATATTTATACTTCATAAATATTTTTATTGATTTTAAACGTAAACCTAAATAACAGCAGCTGGTCAGTACACTGTGACATCACTGGTTGCCGTGGTTACAGTCTGCGTAACTTTACTCTGGGATCAGACTGATCAGTACGAACCGACCAATCATCACTCAGGACCTGACACAAGTTTACAGGTCATCAGGTTAAGTTAGAGTCTGATTTAACGCTAACATGAAGCTAACATGAAGCTAACATGAAGCTAACAGGCTCATGGCGAGAGGGAATTATTTATTCTGATAAATGTAAATAAATATGTTTATTGATCAAATTCTGTCCAGCTGACAATAAAATGATGAACAGAAAACGTATTTTGGTAAATTGATCAATTTTTTCAGTCACATATTAACTGATATAAATATTTTTTACACTATGATAAATAAATAAATGGAAATAACTGTTAAATGATTTAGTTTTAGTCTTTTTATGTAAATATAAGTTATTAATAGTTAAAGGAACATTTAGACTGGAGGTGAGCAGCACAAACTTCTCTGTATGAACTTCCTGTTTGTTTCACAATAAAACAACATCTGAAAAACAAACATCAAGAATCACAACCAGCTAACAGCTAACCGCTAACAGCTAACCGCTAACAGCTAACCGCTAACCGCTAACAGGACGTCTGACTGAATCCTTCTTAGTTTATGTGTTAATATTTTTCCTCCCCCCCGTCCACGTGGCCGTGTTGTGTCCATGCAGAGGTCGGAGGTCACAGACAGACGTGACGTCAACACGACACGCAGGAATGTTGTGGATGCGGGGATGGAGTGAAACCCACCGTCGTTTCCAAGACAACAAAAAAAAAGAAGAAGAACTAAATAACAAAAATTAATAAATAAAAAAATAATTTCAATGATTATTAAATAAGAAATAAATAATAGAAAACAAAAAGTTATTAAAATATTAATAAAAATAAAATAAAATGATACAAAAATAAAGAAGCGAAAAACTAAAATTAAAAAATAACAAAAATACACATTAAAAAAAGAACTTTATATTAAAATTTACAAAACTTAAAAATTATTATTAAATTAAAAATAAAAAAAACCCAAAAAGGTTCACATACAAAACAAATAATCCATAAAACTAAAATTAAATAAATCTAATTAACGATGGTTAAAAATTTAAATAAATGAAAAAATAAAAAACCTAAAGAACGAAAAGCAGCTGAACGAGAAGCAAGCAGGGATGGATGGAAGCCAGAGTATCTCTCTCTCTCTTTCTCTCTTTCCTCATTCTCTCCATCATCATCTCATTTCTCCTGTCTCACCTGGCTACTTCCTGTCTGTCTACTTCCTGTCTGTCTACCTGTGCAGGTGTGTTTTCTTTCCTACAGACGAAGAAGAAAAGTGTCTCACCCAAAATAGCCGTTGGTACGAAGGGATCTGACGACATCAGCAGCAGAAAGGAAGGAAGAGAGAGAGAGAAAGGAAAAGGAAAAAAAGAAAAGAGTCAGCGCCCTACATGTCGTTATGACGACAGAATATCGGCAGATTATTGGCAGGATATCGTCAGAATATTGACAAGATATCGGCAGAATATCGGCAGATTATTGACAAGATATCGGCAGGATATCGGCAGAATATCGGCAGATTATCGGCAGGATATCGGCAGAATATCGGCAGATTATCGGCAGGATATCGGCAGATTATCGGCAGGATATCGGCAGGATATCGGCAGGATATCGGCAGGATATCGGCACTGACATTTTACAGAAACGTTTTGGTTGAAATCATCAGAGAAAAGAAGAAACTCACTGATCTGAAGTTTGTTAAAAGTGTCTGAAGGTGTGAATTAATCAGTAAAGGACAGGAAGGAGCTTTATGGAGAGTGAGCAGATGTTACCTGGGTAGTAGGAGTTAGTTACCTGGGTAGTAGGAGTTAGTTACCTGGGTAGTAGGAGTGTGTTACCTGGGTAGTAGGAGTTAGTTACCTGGGTAGTAGGAGTGTGTTACCTGGGTAGTAGGAGTTAGTTACCTGGGTAGTAGGAGTTAGTTACCTGGGTAGTAGGAGTTAGTTACCTGGGTAGTAGGAGTTAGTTACCTGGGTAGTAGGAGTTAGTTACCTGGGTAGTAGGAGTTAGTTACCTGGGTAGTAGGAGTTAGTTACCTGGGTAGTAGGAGTTAGTTACCTGGGTAGTAGGAGTTAGTTACCTGGGTAGTAGGAGTTAGTTACCTGGGTAGTAGGAGTGAGTTACCTGGGTAGTAGGAGTGTGTTACCTGGGTAGTAGGAGTGTGTTACCTGGGTAGTAGGAGTGTGTTACCTGGGTAGTAGGAGTTAGTTACCTGGGTAGTAGGAGTTAGTTACCTGGGTAGTAGGAGTGTGTTACCTGGGTAGTAGGAGTGTGTTACCTGGGTAGTAGGAGTTAGTTACCTGGGTAGTAGGAGTGTGTTACCTGGGTAGTAGGAGTGTGTTACCTGGGTAGTAGGAGTTAGTTACCTGGGTAGTAGGAGTGTGTTACCTGGGTAGTAGGGTAGTAGGAGTTAGTTACCTGGGCAGTAGGAGTTAGTTACCTGGGCAGTAGGAGTGTGTTACCTGGGTAGTAGGAGTGTGTTACCTGGGTAGTAGGAGTGTTTACCTGGGTAGTAGGAGTGTGTTACCTGGGTAGTAGGAGTGTGTTACCTGGGTAGTAGGAGTGTGTTACCTGGGTAGTAGGAGTGTGTTACCTGGGTAGTAGGAGTTAGTTACCTGGGTAGTAGGAGTGTGTTACCTGGGTAGTAGGAGTTAGTTACCTGGGTAGTAGGAGTTAGTTACCTGGGTAGTAGGAGTGTGTTACCTGGGTAGTAGGAGTGTGTTACCTGGGTAGTAGGAGTTAGTTACCTGGGTAGTAGGAGTTAGTTACCTGGGTAGTAGGAGTGTGTTACCTGGGTAGTAGGAGTGTGTTACCTGGGTAGTAGGGTAGTAGGAGTGTGTTACCTGGGTAGTAGGAGTTAGTTACCTGGGTAGTAGGAGTTAGTTACCTGGGTAGTAGGAGTGTGTTACCTGGGTAGTAGGAGTTAGTTACCTGGGTAGTAGGAGTTAGTTACCTGGGTAGTAGGAGTGTGTTACCTGGGTAGTAGGAGTGTGTTACCTGGGTAGTAGGGTAGTAGGAGTTAGTTACCTGGGCAGTAGGAGTTAGTTACCTGGGTAGTAGGAGTGTGTTACCTGGGTAGTAGGAGTTAGTTACCTGGGTAGTAGGAGTGTGTTACCTGGGTAGTAGGAGTTAGTTACCTGGGTAGTAGGAGTGTGTTACCTGGGTAGTAGGAGTGTGTTACCTGGGTAGTAGGAGTTAGTTACCTGGGTAGTAGGAGTTAGTTACCTGGGTAGTAGGAGTGTGTTACCTGGGTAGTAGGAGTGTGTTACCTGGGTAGTAGGAGTTAGTTACCTGGGTAGTAGGAGTGTGTTACCTGGGTAGTAGGAGTTGGGGACGGTGGTGCTGATGGTGTTGGTCTTCAGGGTGAAGGAGGACGGAGACGACACAGCTGGACACAAAACAAACCAATCAGCTGTTATATTTATATTCATGTATTATAATATTATTCAGTTTGTTCTTATGGAGCTTTAAACTGTTTCTATCAGATCTATGACGATAAGATGAATCCATAAATCAGTGAAACTAGATTTAAAATCAGCATCAGGTTTAAATTCAGACTGAACTCCGCAGCAAGACATCATGGAGGTTACGACCACTTCAATATAATCAATATATTAAAAAAAGATCAATAAGAGAGATTTGAAATGACATTTGACCCATTTTATACCAAAAGACTGAATGCTCCTGAACATGTCAAATGGTGTAACCACAAAATGTCAAATGGTGTAACCACAAAATGTCAAATGGTGTAACCACAGAAGAATGATAGATATTAAATATCTGATTAGCTACAGTGTGTTTAAGTGGACTTATAATAATAATGACTTCATTTAAAACATGTAAATGAAATAAAATGTGTTAAAATCTAGATTATATTTATTCCACATTTATTTTCCTGTATATAATCAGATTTACCGGTTACACCGACTGACGATCCTTATACAGTCAGACAGTTAGTTGAAGAAATGGAAACTGAATATGACATTATTGTGAAGAACTTATATTAGTATTATATATTATATATTATATATTACATGATTTACATAAAACAAACCAGGACAAGAATGAAGAGATGAAAGAAATGAGACATGAAAAAAGGAGAGAAGATGAGTCCTGCTGAGAGACGCTGTCTGTCTTTAATATTTCATACAGACAGACAGGTGTCTCTCTCTCTCTCTCTCTGTCTCTCTCTGTCTCTCTCTCTCTGTCTCTCTCTCTCTCTCTTTGTCTCTCTCTCTCTCTCTCTCTCTCTCTGTCTCTCTCTGTCTCTCTCTCTCTGTCTCTCTCTCTCTCTCTCTGTCTCTCTCTCTCTGTCTCTCTCTCTCTCTCTTTGTCTCTCTCTCTCTCTCTCTCCCTCTCTCTCTCTCTCTCTGTCTCTCTCTCTCTCTCTCTCTCTCTGTCTCTCTCTCTCTGTCTCTCTCTGTCTCTCTCTCTCTCTCTCTCTCTCTCTGTCTCTCTCTCTGTCTCTCTGTCTCTCTCTCTGTCTCCCTCTCTCTCTCTGTCTCTCTCTCTCTCTCCCTCTCTGTCTCTCTCTGTCTCTCTCTCTGTCTCTCTCTCTCTCTCTGTCTTTGTCTCTCTCTCCCTCTCTAATCTTTTCTTTTCTTCCTCTCTTTCTTCCTCCTCCTCTTCTTCAGTAACAGGTTTAATATTCAGAGCTGAGATGATGTGTGTGACTGTAGGTGATATGACCCAATGTTTTATCATGAAGGGATGAACTGTCATCGCTGCAGCCGGAGGGAGAGCGGGATGATGGAGGGATGACGGAGGTGTAGAGGACAGAGGAGTCGACCTTCCCTCAGGCTTTCACCTCCTCTGTCGCTCTGCTGCCGCCGCCGCTGCTTTATTGTTTCCATCTGAAGACTCATTTCTATTCATCAGATGTTTTTATTCTGAAATTATTATTTTAACTTCTCAGGAATCTGTTTTGATAATATACCCATAATGCTCAGCCGGCGTTGCCATGGAGACGAAGGCGTGATGAATTCCAGACGATTCGTGAACAAAACGAAGCGACTGGATCCATCGAATCAGTCGACGCCTCGGCTTCAATAATAATCTTCATATTTAAGGGTCGGAGAGGTTTAGTTTAAATTTAAAGTGTTAAAATGTTAAATAATCGTATGAATAACTTCACACATTCTCTTTTTGTGGACCCAACATCAAATTTCGGCAAAAATGTCTAAGTGGTGTAACCATAAAATCTCTCTTATTGATCTTTTTTTAATATATTGATTATATTGAACTGGTCGTAACCTCCATGATGTCTTGCTGCGGAGTAACAAAATGTGTGTTTCATTGTGTGTGTGTGTGTGTGTGTGTGTGTGTGTGTGTGTGTGTGTGTGTGTGTGTTTCATTGTGTGTGTGTGTGTGTGTGTGTGTGTGTGTGTGTTTCATTGTGTGTGTGTGTGTGTATGTGTGTTTCATTGTGTGTGTGT
>NC_070598.1:366121-386121 GCF_027409825.1 Scomber japonicus | reverse complement strand
CACACACACAGCTGACTGTACTGTAGTGGAGACTTTAGTGGAGCTTTTCTGAGTTTAGATCTGCTCACTGAATTTTATTTCTACGACAACTTCATTATATTTTATTTTACACACACGCGCACACACACGCGCGCACACACACACGCGCACACGCACACAGACACACACACACACACACACACACACACACACACACAGGATCAGTCAGTTTAATGTGTGTGTGCTGCTGTTACACACAAACATCATGAGCACACACACACACAGACAGTGACCTGAGGAGGAGTGTGTGAGCACTTCCTGTCTCCCTGAGGAGGCGTTGGCTGTAACCTGGAGGGAAACTCAGGTTCTCTGTGATGTGAAGAACTGCATCTATATTTTTACTTTTCATCATCAGAGTTTAAAACAGAAAACTGAAACTGATCCTCCTCAAACCAGATTCCACTTCACCTTCATTTAATGTCTGAAGTCTCTCCTGCATGCAGTACAGTTTGAGGTACTTGTATTTTACTGTAGTACAAAGGGTATGGGGTCAAAGGGACTGGAGTCAAAGGGTATGGGGTCAAAGGGACTGGAGTCAAATGGTATGGGGTCAAAGGGACCGGAGTCAAAGGGACTGGAGTCAAAGGGTATGGAGTCAAGGGGACTGGAGTCAGAGGGACTGGAGTCAAAGGGTATGGGGTCAAAGGGACTGGAGTCAAAGGGACTGGAGTCAAAGGGTATGGAGTCAAAGGGTATGGAGTCAAAGGGTATGGAGTCAAGGGGACTGGAGTCAAGGGGACTGGAGTCAAAGGGTATGGAGTCAAGGGGCCTGGAGTCAAAGGGTATGGAGTTAAAGGGACTGGAGTCAAGGGGACTGGAGTCAAAGGGTATGGAGTTAAAGGGACTGGAGTCAAAGGGTATGGAGTTAAAGGGACTGGAGTCAAAGGGTATGGAGTCAAAGGGTATGGAGTCAAGGGGACTGGAATCAAAGGGACTGGAGTCAAAGGGTATGGGGTCAAAGGGACTGGAGTCAAAGGGTATGGAGTCAAAGGGACTGGAGTCAAAGGGACTGGAATCAAAGGGACTGGAGTCAAAGGGTATGGGGTCAAAGGGACTGGAGTCAAAGGGTATGGAGTCAAAGGGACTGGAGTCAAAGGGTATGGAGTTAAAGGGACTGGAGTCAAAGGGTATGGGGTCAAAGGGACTGGAGTCAAAGGGTATGAATTCCAGGGGACTGGAGTCAAAGGGACTGGAATCAAAGGGACTGGAGTCAAAGGGTATGGGGTCAAAGGGACTGGAGTCAAAGGGTATGGAGTCAAAGGGACTGGAGTCAAAGGGTATGGAGTTTAAGGGACTGGAATCAAAGGGTATGGAGTCAAAGGGACTGGAGTCAAAGGGTATGGAGATAAAGGGACCGGAGTCAAAGGGACTGGAGTCAAGGGGACTGGAGTCAAAGGGACTGGAGTCAAAGGGACTGGAGTCAAAGGGACTGGAGTCAAGGGGACTGGAGTCAAAGGGACTGGAGTCAAAGGGTATGGAGTTTAAGGGACTGGAGTCAAGGGGACTGGAGTCAGAGGGACTGGAGTCAAAGGGTATGGGGTCAAAGGGACTGGAGTCAAGGGGACTGGAGTCAAATGGTATGAAGTCAAAGGGACTGGAGTCAAAGGGTATGGAGTCAAAGGGATTGGGGTCAAAGGGACTGGAGTCAAGGGGACTGGAGTCAAAGGGACTGGAGTCAAATGGTATGGAGTCAAAGGGTATGGAATCAAAGGGTATGGAGTCAAAGGAACTGGAGTCAACGGGACTGGAGTCAAAGGGTATGGAGTCAAAGGGACTGGGGTCAGAGGGACTGGAGTCAAAGGGACTGGGGTCAAAGAGACTGGAGTCAAAGGGACTGGAGTCAAAGGGTATGGAGTCAAAGGGACTGGAGTCAAAGGGTATGGAGTCAAAGGGACTGGAGTCAAGGGGACTGGAGTCAAAGGGTATGGAGTCAAAGGGACTGGAGTCAAAGGGACTGCAGTCAAAGGGTATGGGGTCAAAGGGTATGGAGTCAAAGGGTATGGGGTCAAAGGGTATGGAGTCAAAGGGACTGGAGTCAAAGGGTATGGAGTCAAAGGGACTGGAGTCAAGGGGACTGGAGTCAAAGGGTATGGAGTCAAAGGGACTGGAGTCAAAGGGACTGCAGTCAAAGGGTATGGAGTCAAGGGGGCTGGAGTCAAAGGGACTGGAGTCAAAGGGTATGGAGTTAAAGGGACTGGAGTCAAGGGGACTGGAGTCAGAGGGTATGGAGTCAAAGGGTATGGAGTCAAAGGGACTGGAGTTAAAGGGACTGGAGTCAAAGGGACTGGAGTCAAAGGGACTGGAGTCAAAGGGTATGGAGTCAAAGGGACTGGAGTTAAAGGGTATGGAGATAAAGGGACTGGAGTCAGAGGGACTGGAGTCAAAGGGTATGGAGTCAAAGGGACTGGAGTCAAAGGGTATGGAGTCAAAGGGACTGGAGTCAAAGGGACTGGAGTCAAAGGGACTGGAGTCAAAGGGTATGGAGTCAAAGGGTATGGAGTCAAAGGGACTGGAGTCAAAGGGATTGGAGTTAAAGGGACTGGAGTCAAAGGGTATGGGGTCAAAGGGACTGGAGTCAAAGGGACTGGAGTCAGAGGGACTGGGGACTGGGGTCAAAGGGTATGGGGTCAAAGGGACTGGAGTCAGAGGGACTGGGGACTGGGGTCAAAGGGTATGGGGTCAAAGGGACTGGAGTCAGAGAGACTGGGGACTGGGGTCAAAGGGTATGGGGTCAAAGGGACTGGGGTCAGAGGGACTGGGGACTGGGGTCAGAGGTCATCAGTTTAGATTGAACAGAAACAGGCAGCACACACTCAGGGGTCAGGTGTTGATGTTGGGTGAGGGGTCAGAGGTCAGAGGTTACTTACAGGTAGTAAGTGTAGGAGTGATAGTTTCTCCGTCTGAGTGGTGGGGGGCGGAGCGAGGGAGGGTGAGATGGAGGGAAAGAAAAGAAAAGGAAAAGAACAGATTAATGTCTCAGAACAGATGAGTTAAACCAGTCTGTGAGGTGGAGGAACGGAGGGCGGTGATTGGCTGGCACAAGGTGTCAATCAAAGTGTGAGGGGGGAGGGGACACATCTGATTGGTTGACGAGGTGAACGTGAAGAACAGAAAGAGTGAAAGACTGCCACCTGATTACATCATCACACCTGACCATCAACGGCTAATTAACCCTAGAATAGGCATGGGCCGGTTACCGGTTTCAACGTTTACCACGGTATGAAAAAGTCACGGTTTCAAAACCACTAAAATGTTCCGTCACACCGTTCCTGCGGTATGAACGGGTTCTTTTAATGTGACGTCTGGTCAGAGAGAGAGTGGAGGTCCCTCAGGTCATGTGCAGCTGCAGCGTGAAGTACAACCCCTCCCGTACTCGGTTGCTGTTACAAGCAGGTAGCTCTGCAGGCTGTATGATGGCTGAAGGAGGCGAGCCCCCCCCCCCCCCCTCCCCCCGTCTAAAAGGACCAAGTCGGCTGTATTTATACTTCGGCTACCGTAAAAAGACAGACGGCCGCGGCTCGGAGGAAGAAGGTAACGGACAGTAGCAGCGCGAGGAGGAAATACATCCAGTATGATGATGATGAGCAAGTCTCCAAAAACTGTTGATTCAGTTTTAAGTTCCTGCTGCATTTATTTATTTATTTATATTTATCTTAGAAGTGTTTTTACTTTTTTCTATTCTTTATGTTCTGATCTTGAGCCACAGGTTCAGTGATTACATTTATTTGCATTTTGTATTTTTCTCTCTAAAAATAATTCATTCATGTCGTGACTTGAGCTGCAGGTTTAGCCTCAGTTAAAGGACTGCACTTATTTTTTTTTTATTATTTATTTGAAATACATATTTACTAAAAATAAAAGACTGTTCAATGTTTTTAAATACAGACATTTCAAACTATCACATTTTATAGCCGTAATCATAAAACCGTGACACCGTGATATTTTTACCTAAGGTTATCATACCGTCAGAATCTCATACCGGCCCATGCCTATTCCCAGAACCTCTGACCTCTGACCCCAGATCCTTTATTATCAGCATTAAACTTGATCTGTGATGAACTCGTCCTGCTTCCTGCTTCTAAGCCGACCAATCAGCAGCTGAATTAATAATCGATTGATGGTTTTGTTTTTAATCAGAAACTTTCAAAACTTCTGAAGTGATTTAATGATTCATGAATGATCCGAGACAATAAACGTAATATCTTTGATTGAAACACGATCACAGTTCATCACAGAAGCTTCCAGGAAACCGTTAAATTCAACATTTAAATAAAGGTTCTGAGGACGTATTGCTGCTGACAGCGTAGTGATACTACAACAAATTAGTTCCTCTGAGCTGCTGGTGGGTTACGCTGCAGCCAATCAGAGCTCAAGCATCGGTTTCCTGTCGGTTAATGAGTCCGAGCTGCGTCTGGTCACAGTGTGGAAATCAAACGCACCCCGTCAACATTAAAAAGCTCATTAGAGACCGAACAACCGCCTCTCCTGCTCGCTCTCTAATATCTGTTAGAGATCAGAGCTCGATCGACCCGACACACGAGTCAGACACACACACACACACACACACACACACACACACACACACACACACACACACACACACTTTATAAAAATGTGTCTCTATAGCCTGAAGACATTCTGCTCGAGGCGACTCTGGAAAAAAAAAAGAATAAAACGCTCTTTCATCTAAATTTCTGTCTTATCTTCAACGTTCTCCAAACACAGAAGCTTTTCTCTCTGTGTTTAAGTGTGTGTGTGTGTGTGTGTGTGTGTGTGTGTGTGTGTGTGTGTGTTTAAGTGTGTGTGCTGTGTATATATTAGTGTGTGTGTCCCAGCGGGGTTGTGTGTTTGATGTTGGAGAATAAAGTCGGTCCACATACAGTTTAATGGTGATTACTGCTGCAATCTGCTCCATTATTCATCTTCACTGTCACTGAGTGTGTGTGTGTGTGTGTGTGTGTGTGTGTGTGTGTGTGTGTGTCTTTGATGTAATGTTATCCATCTACATACGGATACTTTAACACTATACAGTAATATTAGTGTTACAGTACCACAGCAGCAGAAGTGAAGCTGCGACTCTGGTTTTACACTAATTGCACTTTTTGTGTTAATATTTCATATAAACTATAAAATTCTATCAGAGAGCCCGGTCCCAGTTACACCAGTTAAACCAGTCCCAGTTACACCAGTTAAACCAGTCCCAGTCCCAGTTACACCAGTTAAACCAGTCCCAGTCCCAGTCACACCAGTCCCAGTTACACCAGTTAAACCAGTCCCAGTTACACCAGTCCCAGTCCCAGTTACACCAGTTACACCAGTCCCAGTTACACCAGTCCCAGTCCCAGTTACACCAGTCCCAGTTACACCAGTCCCAGTCACACCAGTCCCAGTCCCAGTTACACCAGTTAAACTAGTCCCAGTTACACCAGTCCCAGTCCCAGTTACACCAGTCCCAGTCCCAGTTACACCAGTCCCAGTCACACCAGTCCGAGTCCCAGTTACACCAGTCCCAGTCCCAGTCACACCAGTCCCAGTCCCAGTTACACCAGTCCCAGTCCCAGTTACACCAGTTAAACTAGTCCCAGTTACACCAGTCCCAGTCCCAGTCACACCAGTCCCACCAAGTCCCAGTTACACCAGTCCCAGTCCCAGTTACACCAGTTAAACTAGTCCCAGTTACACCAGTCCCAGTCCCAGTTACACCAGTCCCAGTTACACCAGTTAAACTAGTCCCAGTTACACCAGTCCCAGTCCCAGTTACACCAGTCCCAGTCCCAGTTACACCAGTTAAACTAGTCCCAGTTACACCAGTCCCAGTCCCAGTTACACCAGTTAAACTAGTCCCAGTTACACCAGTCCCAGTCCCAGTTACACCAGTCCCAGTCACACCAGTCCGAGTCCCAGTTACACCAGTCCCAGTCCCAGTCACACCAGTCCCAGTCCCAGTTACACCAGTCCCAGTTACACCAGTTAAACTAGTCCCAGTTACACCAGTCCCAGTCCCAGTCACACCAGTCCCACCAAGTCCCAGTTACACCAGTCCCAGTCCCAGTTACACCAGTTAAACTAGTCCCAGTTACACCAGTCCCAGTCCCAGTTACACCAGTCCCAGTCCCAGTTACACCAGTCTCACTCACACCAGTTACACCAGTCCCAGTCACACCAGTCCCAGTCCCAGTTACACCAGTCCCAGTCCCAGTTACACCAGTCCCAGTCACAGTCACACCAGTCCCACCAGTCCCAGTCCCAGTCACAGTCACACCAGTCCCACCAGTCCAGGTCCCAGTCACAGTCACACCAGTCCCACCAGTCCCAGTCCCAGTCCCACCAGTCCCAGTCCCACCAGTCCCAGTCCCAGTCCCAGTTACACCAGTCCCAGTCCCAGTCCCACCAGTCCCACCAGTCCCAGTTACACCAGTCCCAGTCCCAGTCCCACCAGTGAGTGTATGCTTACCGTTTCTTCATCAGCAGGATGACTCCGAGGAAGATGATGATGAAGAGCAGGATGCCGGCGATGGCTCCAGCGATCTTCACCGTGTGGTCCGACTGCTTCTCCTGCTCCGGTTCCGGTTTCCTCGTCGCTGCGCCTGGAACACCAACATGACCTTTAACCCCTGACCCTGACCCAGCTGATCATGACCTTTAACCCCTGACCCTAACCCAGCTGATCATGACCTTTAACCCCTGACCCTGACCCAGCTGATCATGACCTTTAACCCCTGACCCTGACCCAGCTGATCATGACCTTTAACCCTGACCCAGCTGATCATGACCTTTAACCCTGACCCAGCTGATCATGACCTTTAACCCCTGACCCTGACCCAGCTGATTATGACCTTTAACCCCTGACCCTGACCCAGCTGATCATGACCTTTAACCCTAACCCAGTGGATCATGACCTTTAACCCTGACCCTGACCCAGCTGATTATGACCTTTAACCCTGACCCAGCTGATTATGACCTTTAACCCTAACCCAGCTGATTATGACCTTTGACCTCATTAAACATCAACTACTATTAAAGCTGCAGTTGGTAAGTAACAGGCTCATTAAGCCCCGCCTACTGCTCCTACTGAACCAATCAGAGGATTGTGTCACGCACACAGGCCCCTCCCCCTTCCTCCTCACAGGCCCCTCCCCTTCCTGCTCACAGGCCCCTCCCCTTCCTGCTCACAGGCCCCTCCCCTTCCTGCTCAAAGCTACCAGCTGCAGCTTTAACTGATAATATGAGCTAACCTGGTATTAACATTAACGTTCATATTTACTGTAATATATTAACAGGAAGTCATATTAGTTATTAAACCATCATCATCATCATCATCATCATTAAAAACCTTTATTAACCTTTATTTAATTTACATTAAGTACAAATAACATTAACTCCCACTAAATATATATATATATATATATATATATATATATATATATATATATATATATATATATTTAATACTAATGAATATTATTCATCATAATCTAATAAACATTCACTTCAATTAATTAATGATCTGAAACATATTAGTTGAGTTTTAGGATGTGATCAGTTTTATGATCCTTTTAATCAGTAATCAATAAACCAGTTAGATTATTGATCCGATCACTGGTTGTTTCTGTAGATCTGAACCAGGACTGATGATGATGATGATGGTGATGATGATGATGATGATGATGATGATGATGATGATGATGATGATGATGATGATGATGATGATGATGATGATGATGATGATGATGAGTCTGACCCTTCCTCACTCGTCTCGTCTCTTTAAGCCTCTCTAACTGCGATCACGTTTATAATCAGAACATAAATAAATAAACATAAAGCTGAACTTTATAACAGAACATAATGATGTTAATCTATAAACTGGCTGTAAATCAAAAGTAGAAATGAAATGAGAGAAGCTGCCGATTCACTTTAAGTTTAATTATTATTATTATTTATGATTCTAATCGTCAGAAACAGAAACTGGTTCAGACCTGCAGACACTTATTCTCTGCTTCCCTCTCTATCTCTTCAAGGTCAAAACCAGCTCCACTATCTCTAGTTTCATCACACACACACACACACACACACACACACACACACACACACACACACACACACACACACACACACACACACACACACACAAACACACACACACACACACACACACACAGAGCCATCACCTCCTCGGAGGCAGAGAGCTGCTGTTTTCAGTTTAAACGCTATCAAAATGCTGCTTTGAAGAGAGAATTCATCTGTGTGTGTGTGTGTGTGTGTGTGTGTGTGTTTGTGTGTGTGTGTTAAAGAGTGTTAATGTGTGTGTGTGTGTGTGTGTGTGTGTGTGTGTGCGCCACAGTAGGCCATAGAGAAGCTGTTTTCTGCTGCTTCAGGGCTTTAGCCAGTCACACTGAGTGGGAGGTGTGTGTGTTAATGTGTGTTGATGGTTGTCTGTGTGTGTGTGTGTGTGTGTGTGTGTGTGTGTGTGTTATATACCAGGAAAACAGCTGTTAGTGAGTGTAGTAGTCCTGCTGGTGACAAAACATCTCACACACAGATTTTACATTAAATATCAATCTCTGCAGTTTGAGACATAAAAAAGTGATTTATTGTGTAAATTATGTGATTCATTAGTAATGTTCTTAATCTCTCTCTCTCTCTCTCTCTCTCTCTCTATATATATATATATATATATATATATATGTGTGTGTGTGTGTGTGTGTGTGTGTGTGTGTGTGTGTGTGTGTGTGTGTGTGTGTGTGTGTGCTGGAGGTTTCCACCTTCAGGCTGGTAAATATTTAAATGTAATTTTCTGTGAGCTGTGAATGAAAGTGTGTGTGTGTCCAACCTGTTCTACTGTCTGTGGGAGATTAATGAAACACACACACACACACACTCACACGCACACACACACACACGCACACACACACGCACACACACTCACGCACAGGAAGAAGAGCCTTCTGTGGAGTTAAAGTCTATGTTTTGCAGACGACTTGCTCTGTTATTACGACAGCGTCCACTAGAGGGCCGATCACCGATCATTACTGATCCATTACTGCACATGTGCAATAACATCAAAGACATTTTATTATATTTGACCTTTAAAACGACACATGTGATGATGATGATGATGAAGGTGGGAGACGTTTACTGAAGCTGAAGGTTGGTAAGATATTAGATCCAGTTAAAACTAAAACTAACATTTAATATAAAGCTGTATGAACAGAACCAGATCACTTCTCTTTGATCCTGCTTACAGCTGTTTATAATGTAGACTCTGCTTATACAGTTTCTATACGTTCACTCATATCTTTATGTTTAATAACTATCTTTGTTCCTCTTGTGTATCTGTCTGAAGATTGTTGTGTGTGTAAACAAACAAACAAAGAGCAGGAACCCAGAGGAACCCAGAGAGAGCAGTAAAGTGTGTCTGACCTGTCAGCTGTTTGTCTCCAGCTGCTGGAGCCACGCGAATATACGGAGTGGTGAGCTGAGTGACGATTATAGCAGCTGTTCATCCAGGAAGGCATGCAGAGAGACAGGTGGAGCGAGAGAGAGACAGGTGGAGAAAGAGAGACAGGTGGAGAGAGAGAGAGAGAGAGACAGGTGGAGAGAGATAGGTGGAGAGAGAGATAGGTGGAGAGAGAGACAGGTGGAGAGAGAGACAGGTTGAAGCAGTTTGTAGTGAAGCAGAATATTAGTCACATGCATCTTTCTGCTCTCCTGATGTTTCGTTATCAACCTGTAACGACTCTCCTTTAATGCATTATTATAATTATCTTTATTTAATGCATAATTATCTTTATTTAATGCATAATGAACTTTATTTAATGCATAATGATCTTTATTTAATGCATAATGATCTTTATTTAATGCATAATTAACTTTATTTAATGCATAATGAACTAGTCAGACTATGGAGAGCTTTTAACGTACAGGTGTTGAAACAGGAGAGCAGAGAGTTGTTCAGTTCAACAGGAAGAAGACCTGCAAGAGAAGCCCGTTAATCAGCCAATCAATCATCAATCACCAATCATTAATCATCAATCATTAATCACCAATCACCAATCACCAATCATTAATCATCAATCATTAATCATCAATCACCAATCACCAATCATTAATCACCAATCATTAGTAATCAAAGAAGCAGAGAGCAGCAGTTCAGACAAAAGAAACAGTTAGCTCCAACAATAACTGCTGCTAACACGTCTGATATGTATGTATATTATATTTATATGTAGGGCTGTGACCGTGTACCGGGGGAGGCGGGGGACTGATCCTGTTTGTGATCTTCAAGGACAGAGTCTCAAGGTGCAGCCGGGGGAGAGAGTCCAGTTTGGGGACCTCAGAATCTCCTCTCTGCTTTCTGTGGTTGATGTTGTTCTGCTGGACTCTACAGGTGAAGTGGTCAGATGGAGCTTTTCCACTCTACATTTCTAGCTGGACCTGAACCCTGAGAGCTGGGTTCACTGTCTCTGCAGTGAGATCCTGGTCCATTAGGACTGATCCTGGTCTCTGATCCTTTATACAGGAGTAAAGTAGCTCTTCACTCAGTAGATTAGATGCAGTAATGTTTATTTTTATGATATTTATTGACATGTCTGCTCTGTGTGTGTGTTTGTTGGGATAATAATGTAGAATATCACATTATATATTGTTATTATGTCTTTGCTATTCTCATCAGATCTGCGTTGATCTCATATCTGACCTTTAATCCCTGCTGCCATGACAACTGTTCCTGTCATAACCTGAATATGTGACAGAGTCTCAAGGTGCAGCCGGAGGAGAGAGTCCAGTTTGGGGACCTCAGAATCACCTCTGGTATTTGTGGTTGATGTTGTTCTGTTGGACTCTACAGGTGAAGTGGTCGGGATGAGAGTCAATACCTCCACATCTGAGGCCATGGTGCTCTGCTGGAAAAAGGTGGACTGCCCCTCAGGGTTGGGGGGGAGGGGGGTTCCGTGCCTCCATTGTTAAGGCGGCCGACTGGAGCTGTGGCCGTAAGGTGGTCACTGCCTGTCGTGGTGGCAATCCCCAAACCCGCTGGTGGACACCGGCGGTGAGGGATGCCGTCAAGCTGAAGAAGGAGTCCTATAAGACCTTTTTGGCCTGTGGGACTCTGGAGGCAGCAGGCAGGTACCGGCAGGCCAAGCCCACCATTTTGGACCACCATCTGGCGTCTCAGGAGGGGGAAGCAGTGCGCGGTCAACACTGTGTACGGTGGGGACGGTGCACTGCTGACCTCGACTCGGGACATTGTGGATCGGTGGAAGGAATACTTCAAAGACCTCCTCAATCCCACTGACACGCCTTCTGGTAAGGAAGCAGGGCCTGGGGACAGGTGTGGGCTCTCCTATCTCTGAGGCTGAGGTCACCGAGGTGGTCAAAAAGCTCCTCGGTGGCAGGGCCCTGGGGGTGGATGAAGGCCCTGGATATTGTGGGGCTGTCATGGTTGACAGGACTCTCCAGCATCGCATGGACATCGGGGGCAGTGCCTCTGGATTGGCAGACTGGGGTGGTGGTCCCTCTTTTTAAAAAGGGGGACCGGAAGGGGTGTTCTAACTATAGGGGGATCACACTCCTCAGCCTCCCTGGTAAGGTCTATTCGGGGGTGCTGGAGAGGAGGGTCCGTCGGATAGTCAAATCTCGGATTCAGGAGGAGCAGTGTGGTTTTCGTCCAGGCCGTGGAACTGTGGACCAGCTCTACACCCTCTGCAGGATCCTTGAGGGTGCATGGGGCCCAACCAGTCCACATGTGTTTTGTGGACTTGGAGAAGGCATTCGACCGTGTCCCTCGGGGAGTCCTGTGGGGGGTTCTCCGGGAATACGGGGTATCGGATCCCCTGATACGGGGCGTCCGTCCCCTGTATGACCGGTGTCAGAGCTTGGTCCGCATTGCCGGTAATAAGTCGGCCTTGTTTCCAGTGAGGGTTGGACTCCGCCAGGGCTGCCCTTTGTCACCGATCCTGTTCATAATCTTTATGGACAGGATTTCTAGGCGCAGCCAGGGTGTGGAGGGGGTCCGGTTTGGTGACCTCAGGATTGGGTCACTGCTTTTTGCAGATGATGTGGTCCTGTTGGCTTCATCAGACCGTGACCTCCAACTCTCACTGGATCGGTTCGCAGCCGAATGTGAAGCGGCCGGGATGAGAATCAGCACCTCAATGAGGTGTTCAGGGCCCGTCCCACTGGTAGGAGACCCAGGACACGCTGGAGAGACTATGTCTCTCGGCTGGCCTGGGAACGCCTCGGGATCCCCCGGGAAGAGCTGGACGAAGTGGCTGGGGAGAGGGAAGTCTGGGCTTCCTGCTTAGACTGCTGCCCCCGAGACCCGACCCCGGATAAGTGGCAAGAAGACGGTAACGGTATTGATATGTATAATATATATGTATAATATATATATATATATATATATATATATATATATATATATATATATATATAAGTATATATGTATGTATATATAATATGGATATTTATATATGTATACAAACATATTTGTTCTGATATGAATTTAATATGATCTATTTAATAAAGATATGACTGTACATGTTATTCAGTGTGAGTGTCTGTCTGTCTGTCTGTGTGTGTGTGTGTGTGTGTGTGTGTGTGACACACTCAGCTCTGCTCACTGTCAGCACAGCAAGGCATTGTGGGTACTCTAATCCTCCCAGGAGATCTGGTTGGCTGCTGCAGCGTGACTGACAGCTGCTGAGGGACGAGCCGAGCCAATCAGCATCTGATGTCGTTAGGCTCCAGAACAGTACACCAATAAAAGAGTGTGTGTGTGTGTGCACGTGTGTGTGTGTGTGTGTGTGTGCGTGTGTGTGTCTGTGTCTGTGTGATAACAGTGTTTTAGCTTGTTTAGCTCTGATGCTAACGGCTCTCTGGACACTCATAGAATTGCAGTCATTAGCCTGGTGTTAGCGCAGTGTTAGCGTAGCATCCAGTGTGACGAGCCATCTGTGGGCCATTATGTGCTAACCATTAGCCTAGCGCTCCAACAGCTAGCTGCCATCTGTGTCTCATTATAAACAATGAACTGGCTGCTGCTGCTAATCTGGCATTCCAGTCCAGATGTCAAACTACAGCTAACAATGCTAACGGCTAACTACCCTTTATCATAGTGAACACCTTTCAAAATAAAATACACTGCTATTTTCTTACCTTTAGTGGCGACACGAACACAGTCGATCTTTGTTTCCTATTAGAGAGAAAACACACACACACACACACACACACACACACACAGGCACACACACACACACACACACACACACACACACACACACACACACACACACAGGTTTAGTCACTTTTGGGAACATTACAGACTAACTTTAAACACTGACCCAAAAATCTACATTTTACCACCTGGAGACAATTTTGTCCCCAGTTAGACGGACGTCCCAGGTCAGCTGGTCCTCAGTCTGCTGTCTTTGAGACCTAAACACACTCTCACCTAACAGTGGCTCAACACACCTGCTTCAACACGTCGGCCCAAATACACAAATACACAAATACACAAATACAAATACACACTTTACTGTTCATCTGCTGTCTGAACTGTCGGCTCAGTTTGTTAACTACAGTGAACATAATAAGTGACGCGCTGCTAATGGCCACGCTTAACACACAACATATGACATGCCACCGCAGCACACACACACACTCACACACACTCTCTCTCTCACACACACACACACACACACACACACACACACACACACAGTGAGACAGGTTTTGGTGAAAGGCGAGTGAGAACATCTTGTGTCTTTCTGGTTTTAACAAACAGACGACAAATTAACCACAAGAGCTCATGAATATTCACGCTCACACACACACACACACACACACACACACACAGACACACACACACACACACACACACACAACTACAGTGTGTCTCTGCGGCATGGCGACAGTAAAAAGCACTACTGTCGCTGCATTATTCAACACACACACCAATTAAACCTCCCAGCGTCAATAATTAACACACAACAACACAACCACTTGTGTGTGTGTGTGTTTATTGGTGTCTGTGTGTGTGTGTGTCTGTCTGTGTGTGTGCATGTGTGTGTGTAACAGTGAACAATTATCCATTTTACACACATATGTGACATAAAACACACACACTCAGCCCCCACTGCTGCTTATTAGTGTCTCTGGTCAGGCTGCTGGAACTATCTTCACTCCTATTAAACTGTGTGTGTGTGTGTGTGTGTGTGTGTGTGTGTGTGTGTGTGTGTGTATGTGTGTGTGAGTGTATGTGTGTGTGTGTGTGAGTGTGTGTGTGTGTGTGTGTGTGTGTGAGTGTGTGTGTGTGTGACCTCTCTGTTTCGCCTCCCTGCTCTTCGTGACAGAAGGACCCGGGGAGTGAAGCAGAGTGATGAACAGAGAGAGGATAAAGGAACGTTTTCTGTAACATGCTGTAAAGTCAGAGTTGGATGTTCGGTTACCACGGTAACGCTCTCTTAAAAAGTGTTTTTTTTTCCCCAAGTCTTTATTTATTTGTTTGGAGGAATATTTCATGTTTATTCATTACTGATCTCTCGGCTGCATGATTCAGATTCCTCTTTATGTTCCCGATCAATGAATACCGATCGGATCAATAACCGCCCCGCTGATGATGTCATAATGCGGTTTCTGCGTGTGATTGGTCGGTCATAGGGTCATAAATACGTCAGTCACATGACTTCACGTTCTCACCCCGTTAGCAGTGCTGACAGCCTGGTAGTAGATCCCATAACTCTTATGAGGCAGCAGAGGAGCGTTCCAGTAGCCGCTGTAGGTCCTGTTATCACCTGCACAGGTAGAGAGACAGGAAGTGGTCAACAGGTAGAGAGACAGGAAGAGGTTAACAGGTAGAGAGACAGGAAGTGGTTAACAGGTAGACAGACAGGAAGAGGTCAACAGGTAGAGAGACAGGAAGAGGTTAACAGGTAGAGAGACAGGAAGTGGTTAACAGGTAGAGAGACAGGAAGAGGTTAACAGGTAGAGAGACAGGAAGAGGTCAACAGGTAGAGAGACAGGAAGAGGTCAACAGGTAGAGAGACAGGAAGAGAGACAGGAAGAGGTTAACAGGTAGAGAGACAGGAAGAGGTCAACAGGTAGAGAGACAGGAAGTGGTCAACAGGTAGAGAGACAGGAAGAGGTTAACAGGTAGAGAGACAGGAAGAGGTTAACAGGTAGAGAGACAGGAAGAGGTTAACGGGTAGAGAGACAGGAAGAGGTTAACAGGTAGACAGACAGGAAGAGGTTAACAGGTAGAGAGACAGGAAGAGGTCAACAGGTAGACAGACAGGAAGAGGTTAACAGGTAGACAGACAGGAAGAGGTTAACAGGTAGACAGACAGGAAGAGGTTAACAGGTAGAGAGACAGGAAGAGGTTAACAGGTAGAGAGACAGGAAGAGGTCAACAGGTAGAGAGACAGGAAGTGGTCAACAGGTAGACAGACAGGAAGAGGTTAACAGGTAGAGAGACAGGAAGAGGTCAACAGGTAGAGAGACAGGAAGAGGTTAACAGGTAGAGAGACAGGAAGAGGTTAACAGGTAGAGAGACAGGAAGAGGTTAACAGGTAGAGAGACAGGAAGAGGTTAACAGGTAGAGAGACAGGAAGAGGTCAACAGGTAGAGAGACAGGAAGAGGTTAACAGGTAGAGAGACAGGAAGAGGTTAACAGGTAGAGAGACAGGAAGAGGTTAACAGGTAGAGAGACAGGAAGAGGTCAACAGGGTTAGGGTTAACACTAACACAACTCAGTCACTCAGTCACTCACTGACCGATACTGAAGGGCATCGGCGCTCTCAGCTCGCTCATCGGCAGCTCGGCGCTGAAGTAATACTGAGAGTTGAGCAGCGTGGCGTTCTGGAAGTGAATCGGTACCGGATAACATCGCAGGATCTCTGCAGTACCCCTCCTCTGCCTGCGGGGGCGCTCCTCCTCCACCACCACCTGGTACTTACTGCTCAGAGACAGAGAGACAGGGGGGGGGGGGGGAGAGGCAGAGAGAGAGAGACACAGAGAGAGAGAGACAGAGAGAGAGAGAGAGAGAGAGAGAGAGAGAGAGACAGAGAGACACAGAGAGAGAGAGAGAGAGAGAGAGAGACAGAGGCAGAGAGAGAGAGAGACAGAGAGGGGGACAGAGAGAGAGAGAGAGAGAGAGAGAGAGAGAGACAGAGAGAGAGAGAGAGAGAGAAAGAGAGAGGGAGAGAGAGAGAGACACAGACAGAGAGAGAGAGAGAGAGAGAGAGAGAGACAGAGAGAGAGAGAGAGAGAGAGAGAGACAGAGAGAGAGAGAGAGAGAGAAAGAGAGAGGGAGAGAGAGAGAGACACAGACAGAGAGAGAGAGAGAGAGAGAGAGAGACACAGACAGAGAGAGAGAGAGAGAGAGAGAGACACAGACAGAGAGAGAGAGAGAGAGAGAGAGACAAAGAGAGAGAGAGAGAGAGAGAGAGACAAAGAGAGAGAGAGAGAGAGAGAGAGAGACAAAGAGAGAGAGAGAGAGAGAGAGAGACAGGTGTTTAATGTTTCCTGTCTGATGGTTTTAAAGAACTTTTTGTAATTTTAGCAGCTTTATGTTTTTTGTGTTTTCTTGTTTTTGTGTTTTTGTGACGTTGGTGAATATCAACTTGATTTCTATTCACATTCAACCCTGACACATAAAAGCTCTCTCCTCTTCTTCTCGCCCATCTGTTGGTTCATTATTCATCTCCAGAGAAAGGTCACCTCCATCCCTCCACCACTCCATCACTCTCTCCTTCATTTTTATTAACTTGCTCTACATGTAAAGCCTGTAACTTTATAACAGTCTGAAATGAGCCTGAGTATTTATGACATGGTGTCTGTGCAGGTGATAAAGTCTGCGTGTTCATGCTGAGAGACAGGAAGTAAGCGGAGACTAAAAGCTGGACTTCTAAATGATGAATGATAAATTACAGTTTAGTCTATTTATCAGCTGATTGGGAGAGAAAGTAAATTCCTGTTCTCCTGTCCGCTGCGATAAAAAGAATTACGGCTCTAAAGGACAAAGAAATACCAGCAATCTGTCTCCGTGACAACGAGGAGTTCCCTCGTAAAGGATGCTTGTTACCACGGTGATTTAAAACTTCCTGACAACCGCGGTTATGGAGCCTCATTAAAGTTTCTCTCTGCTGAGGAAAGAGCAGAGAGACAGAAACCCCAACCTCTAAAGACTCTACGAAAACTCTACGAAGACTCTACGAAGACTCTACGGAAACTCTACGAAGACTCTACGAAGACTCTACGGAAACTCTACGAAGACTCTACGAAGACTCTACGAAAACTCTACGAAGACTCTACGAAGACTCTACGAAGACTCTACGAAAACTCTACGAAGTGTCTACGAAAACTGTACGAAAACTGTACGAAAACTCTACGAAGACTCTACGAAGACTCTACGAAGACTCTACGAAAACTCTACGAAGACTCTACGAAGACTCTACGAAGACTCTACGAAGTGTCTACGAAGACTCTACGAAAAATCTACGAAGACTCTACGAAGACTCTACGAAAACTCTACGGAAACTCTACGAAGACTCTACGAAGACTCTACGGAAACTCTACGAAGACTCTACGAAAACTCTACGAAGACTCTACGAAGACTCTACGAAGACTCTACAGAAACTCTACAAAGACTCTACGAAAACTCTACGAAAACTGTACGAAGACTCTACGAAGACTCTACAGAAACTCTACAAAGACTCTACGGAAACTCTACAAAGACTCTACGAAGACTCTACGGAAACTCTACGAAGTGTCTACGAAAACTCTACGAAAACTCTACGAAGACTCTACGAAAATTCTACGAAAACTACGAAGACTCTACGAAAACTCTACGAACACTCTACAGAAACTCTACGAAAACTCTACGAAAACTGCACCGACTCGACGAAAACTCTGCGAAAACTACGAAGACCCTACGGAAACTCTACGAAGACTCTACGAAAAATCTACAAAAACTCTACGAAGACTCTACGAAGACTCTACGAAAACTCTACGAAGACTCTACGAAGACTCTACGGAAACTCTACGAAGACTCTACGAAGACTCTACGAAAAATCTACAAAAACTCTACGAAGACTCTACGAAGACTCTACGAAGACTCTACGAGGACTCTACGAAGACTCTATGAAAACTCTACGAAGACTCTACGAAAACTCTACAAAGACTCTACGATGACTGCACGAAGACTCTACGAAAACTGTACGAAGACTCTACGAAGTGTCTACGAAGACTCTACGAAAACTCTACGAAGACTCTACAGAAACTCTACGAAAACTCTACGAAAACTGTACGAAAACTCTACAAAGACTCTACGAAAACTCTACGAAGACTCAACGAAAACTGTAAGAAAACTGTAAGAAAACTGTACGAAAACTGTACGAAAACTGTACCGACTGTACGAAAACTCTATGAAAACTGTACCAACTCTACGAAAACTCTACGAAAACTGTACGAAAACTCTACGAAAACTCTACGAAAACTCTACGAAAACTGTACCGGCTCTACGAAAACTGCACCGACTCTACGAAAACTCTACGAAAACTGTACGAAAACTGTACGAAAACTGTACGAAAACTGTACGAAAACTGTACGAAAACTGCACCGACTCTACGAAAACTGTACGAAAACTGCACCGACTCTACGAAAACTCTAAGAAAACTGTACGAAAACTGCACGACTCTACGAAAACTCTACGAAAACTGCACCGACTCTACGAAAACTCTACGAAAACTGCACCAACTCTACGAAAACTGCATCGACTCTACGAAAACTGCATCGACTCTACGAAAACTGTCCTGTTCTCCTGTCCGCTGCGGTAAAAAGAATTACGGCTCTAAAGGACAAAGAAATACCAGCAATCTGTCTCCGTGACAACGAGGAGTTCCCTCGTAAAGGATGCTTGTTACCACGGTGATTTAAAACTTCCTGACAACCGCGGTTATGGAGCCTCATTAAAGTTTCTCTGTGCTGAGGAAAGAGCAGAGAGACAGAAACCCAAACCTCTAAAGACTCTACGAAAACTCTACGAAGTGTCTACGAAGACTCTACGAAAACTTTACGAAGACTCTACAGAAACTCTACGAAGACTCTACGAAAACTCTACGAAGACTCTACGAAAACTACGAAAACTGTAAGAAAACTGTACAAAGACTGTACCGACTCTACGAAAACTGTACCGACTGTACGAAAACTCTATGAAAACTGTACCAACTCTACGAAAACTGTACGAAAACTGCACCGACTCTACGAAAACTCTACGAAAACTGTCCTGTTCTCCTGTCCGCTGCGGTAAAAAGAATTACGGCTCTAAAGGACAAAGAAATACCAGCAATCTGTCTCCGTGACAACGAGGAGTTCCCTCGTAAAGGATGCTTGTTACCACGGTGATTTAAAACTTCCTGACAACCGCGGTTATGGAGCCTCATTAAAGTTTCTCTCTGCTGAGGAAAGAGCAGAGAGACAGAAACCCAAACCTCTAAAGACTCTACGAAAACTCTACGAAGTCTCTACGAAGACTGTACGAAAACTTTACGAAGACTCTACAGAAACTCTACGAAGACTCTACGAAAACTCTACGAAGACTCTACGAAGACTCTACGAAGACTCTACGAAGACTCTACGAAAACTACGAAAACTGTACCGACTCTACGAAGACTCTATGAAAACAATAAGAAGACTGCACGAACACTCTACGAAGACTGTACGAAGACTCTACGAAAACTGTACCGACTCTACGAAGACTGCACGAACACTCTACGAAGACTCTACGATGACTGCACGAACACTCTACGAAAACTCTACGAAAACTCTACGAAGACTCTACGAAAACTATACCGACTCTACGAAAACTCTACGAAAACTCTACGAAAACTGTACGAAAACTGCACCGACTACGAAAACTGCACCGACTCTACGAAAACTGTACGAAAACTGCACCAACTCTACGA
>NC_070598.1:357500-360621 GCF_027409825.1 Scomber japonicus | reverse complement strand
TGAAGGAACATGAAGACGATGAGCTGGCTCATGTTTTAATGCTGATGGATGACACTGTTAAACACTTCCTGTCCTGAGAGACTGAACACAGACTGAAGATCTGGACGAATACTCACATGAATATGATGAGGTGGTTATTTTAGGACCTGATGAAGACATGATGAAGACATGATGAAGACATGATGAAGACCTGATGAAGACATGATGAAGACGTGATGAAGACATGATGAAGACATGATGAAGACCTGATGAAGACATGATGAAGACCTGATGAAGACATGATGAAGACATGATGAAGACATGATGAAGACCTGATGAAGACATGATGAAGACCTGATGAAGACATGATGAAGACGTGATGAAGACCTGATGAAGACATGATGAAGACCTGATGAAGACATGATGAAGACTCTAACTGGTCCTTCTTGTGTCAGACTGCAGGTTGAACTCTGACCCTGAGCTGGGAGGTTAAAGGCTGCTGAGCTTCAGTGGAAACCTGAGAGACAGGACAGTGATCAGGTCTAACTGGTGAAGCTGCATCACATGCTGACCTCTAGTGACCTCTAGTGGTTTAATGTGGAAATTACAAGAAAAGAGACTCTAGCTGTGAACTTCATGTCAGATATCAGAGAAATAAGATCATAATGAGTTCAGAGAGATGAAAACATGAATCTGTCCATTAAAGCTCATCAGAGGGTTAGGGTCAGGGGGTCAGGGTCAGAGGGGTAAGGGTCAGAGGGTTAGGGTCAGAGGGTAAGGGTCAGGGGTTAGGGTCAGAGGGTCAGAGGGTTAGGGTCAGAGGGTTAGAGGGTCAGAGGGTCAGAGAGTTAGGGTCAGGGGGGTTAGGGTCAGAGGGTTAGGGTCAGATGGTTAGGGTTAGGGTCAGAGGGTTAGGGTTAGGGGGTTGGGGTCAGAGGGTAACATAAAACAATTAACAGGAACATAAATACTCATTGATCATGCATGTAGAGGGTCCCGCCCTGAACACATCTATGCATCAATACTGCTTCATATACACAGCGCCACCTACTGGACACAGGAAGTCCCACCTACTGGACACAGGAAGTCCCACCTACTGGACACAGGAAGTCGGCCTGACAAACATTATCCTATTTACATGAAATTTACAGAATGTGTTCTCCACAGCACACACTGCAACATGACATGTAACTGGTGGGTGATCTCTAGCGCCACCTAGTGGACACATGCAATATGACTTAGCCCCATCACACAATATTCATTACAAGCCCGGGTGCCAAGACGTCTACGTGCCCGCTGTGTCTGCCGTGTAACTGCAGCACGCACCGACATGCACGTACGGGGCGGTGCATGGGGGGGGGGTTGAGGGCCCGTTCATCGCTGC
Organism: Scomber japonicus; assembly: GCF_027409825.1. Taxonomy (NCBI): domain Eukaryota; kingdom Metazoa; phylum Chordata; class Actinopteri; order Scombriformes; family Scombridae; genus Scomber; species Scomber japonicus. The sequence continues at coordinate 359,258 of NC_070598.1, read as the reverse complement.
TTGCATGCAGAGCTGAGAGGAATAAAATGAGTTTCAGACGAGAGGAAACGAGGTCAAACACTCTGAACCGTGATTCTGCTCCTCTCTCATGAGCTCTGTGTGAGGAGACCTGACTGATGTTTGTAGAGAACCAGGAAGTTTAATGCTGCTCATTGGTTCGCTCTTCATTAGTAATCAGTTTATTGGTTCAATGACTTCCTGTTTAATGCTCATTGGTTCACTCTTCATTAGTAATCAGTTTATTGGTTAAATGACTTCCTGTATATTAGACTAGTGTATTAGTAACAGTAATAAAACAGAAACAGGTACGTTGATGATGTCACAGTTTATTATCCACACTAAACATCATCTTCATCATCTTCATCATCTTCATCATCTCCATCATCTTCATCATCTCCATCATCTTCATCATCAGCACATAAACTTCTGGATTATTGAGGTAGTTTCAGCCCCCAGTTATTTAAAAAGCCCCACACCCAACTAACCAGCCCTCAGGTGGTTTAATAGCCCCCCCCCCCCCCTTCACCCAGCCCTCAGGTAGTTGAACAGGGCACTGAGCCCCCCCCCCACCCTTTACCCAGCCCTCAGGTAGTTGAACAGGGCACTGAGCCCCCCCCCCACCCTTTACCCAGCCCTCAGGTAGTTGAACAGGGCACTGAGCCCCCCCCCCCACCCTTTACCCAGCCCTCAGGTAGTTGAACAGGGCACTGAGCCCCCCCTCCAGCACCTCCTTCACAGGCTTCATCAGCGGGTTGTGGAGAATGTGGAGTCCTTTATCCAGAGGATGGCAGGCCAGCTTCTCCAGCCGGGACAGCTGGTGCATCTCCTAGGCAACAACAGCACCTGTCAATCACCTGTCAATCACCTGCTCACCTGTCAATCACCTGCTCACCTGATCACCTGTCAATCACCTGTTCACCTGTCAATCACCTGCTCACCTGTCAATCACCTGCTCACCTGTCAATCACCTGCTCACCTGTCAATCACCTGCTCACCTGTCAATCACATGCTCACCTGTCAATCACCTGCTCACCTGTCAATCACCTGCTCATCTGATCACCTGTCAATCAACTGCTCACCTGTCAATCACCTGCTCACCTGTCAATCACCTGTCAATCACCTGTCAATCACCTGTCAATCACCTGTCAGTAAACTACAGTCATGTCTGAGGTGTACATATTTACCTGTGGAACGTCTTTAATGTCGTTAAAGTCCAGATTCAGCAACTCCAACCTGAAATACACCAATCAAATCAATCAGTACAGTTACCTGGTTAGGTGGTGTTACCTGGTGAGGGGGGTTACCTGGTGAGGTGGGGTTACCTGGTGAGGTGATGTTACCTGGTTAGGTGATGTTACCTGGTTAGGTGGAGTTACCTGGTTAGGTGGAGTTACCTGGTGAGGTGGGGTTACCTGGTTAGGTGGAGTTACCTGGTGAGGTGATGTTACCTGGTTAGGTGGAGTTACCTGGTGAGGTGGAGTTACCTGGTTAGGTGGGGTTACCTGGTTAGGTGGAGTTACCTGGTGAGGTGATGTTACCTGGTTAGGTGGAGTTACCTGGTGAGGTGGGGTTACCTGGTGAGGTGGGGTTACCTGGTGAGGTGGGGTTACCTGGTTAGGTGGAGTTACCTGGTGAGGTGGGGTTACCTGGTGAGGTGGAGTTACCTGGTTAGGTGGAGTTACCTGGTTAGGTGCGGTTACCTGGTGAGGTGTGGTTACCTGGTTAGGTGGAGTTACCTGGTTAGGTGCGGTTACCTGG
>NC_070598.1:327500-352500 GCF_027409825.1 Scomber japonicus | reverse complement strand
ATGTTACTCTGATGTCTCTGATGTCTCTGATGTCTCTGATGTCTCTGGTGTTACTCTGATGTCTCTGATGTCCAGATGTTACTCTGATGTCTCTGATGTCTCTGATGTCTCTGATGTCTCTGATGTTACTCTGATGTTACTCTGATGTCTCTGATGTCTCTGATGTCTCTGATGTCTCTGATGTCTCTGATGTTACTCTGATGTCTCTGATGTCCAGATGTTACTCTGATGTCTCTGATGTCTCTGATGTCTCTGGTGTTACTCTGATGTCTCTGGTGTTACTCTGATGTCTCTGATGTCTCTGATGTCTCTGATGTCTCTGATGTCTCTGATGTCTCTGATGTCTCTGATGTCTCTGGTGTTACTCTGATGTCTCTGATGTCTCTGATGTCTCTGATGTCTCTGATGTCTCTGGTGTTACTCTGATGTCTCTGATGTCCAGATGTTACTCTGATGTCTCTGATGTTACTCTGATGTCTCTGATGTCTCTGATGTCTCTGATGTCCAGATGTTACTCTGATGTCTCTGATGTCTCTGATGTCTCTGATGTCCAGATGTTAATCTGATGTCTCTGATGTCTCTGATGTCTCTGGTGTTACTCTGATGTCTCTGATGTCTCTGATGTTACTCTGATGTCTCTGATGTCCAGATGTTACTCTGATGTCTCTGATGTCCAGATGTTACTCTGATGTCCATATGTTACTCTGATGTCTCTGATGTCTCTGATGTCTCTGATGTCCAGATGTTACTCTGATGTCTCTGATGTCTCTGATGTCTCTGATGTCTCTGATGTCCAGATGTTACTTTGATGTCTCTGATGTCTCTGATGTCCAGATGTTACTCTGATGTCTCTGATGTCTCTGATGTCTCTGATGTCCAGATGTTACTCTGATGTTACTCTGATGTTACTCTGATGTCTCTGATGTCTCTGATGTCCAGATGTTAATCTGATGTCTCTGATGTCTCTGATGTCTCTGGTGTTACTCTGATGTCTCTGATGTCCAGATGTTACTCTGATGTCTCTGATGTCTCTGGTGTTACTCTGATGTCTCTGATGTCCAGATGTTACTCTGATGTCTCTGATGTTACTCTGATGTCTCTGATGTCTCTGATGTCTCTGATGTCTCTGATGTCCAGATGTTACTCTGATGTCTCTGATGTCTCTGATGTCTCTGATGTTACTCTGATGTTACTCTGATGTCTCTGATGTCTCTGATGTCTCTGATGTCTCTGATGTCTCTGATGTCCAGATGTTACTCTGATGTCTCTGATGTCTCTGATGTCCAGATGTTACTCTGATGTCTCTGATGTCTCTGTTGTCTCTGATGTCTCTGATGTTACTCCGATGTCTCTGATGTCTCTGATGTCTCTGATGTCTCTGATGTCTCTGATGTCTCTGATGTCTCTGATGTCCAGATGTTACTCTGATGTCTCTGATGTCTCTGATGTCTCTGATGTCTCTGATGTCCAGATGTTACTCTGATGTCTCTGATGTCTCTGATGTCTCTGATGTCTCTGATGTCTCTGATGTCCAGATGTTACTCTGATGTCTCTGATGTCTCTGATGTCCAGATGTTACTCTGATGTCTCTGATGTCTCTGATGTCCAGATGTTACTCTGATGTCTCTGATGTCTCTGATGTTACTCTGATGTCTCTGATGTCTCTGATGTCTCTGATGTTACTCTGATGTCTCTGATGTCTCTGATGTCTCTGATGTCTCTGATGTCTCTGATGTCTCTGATGTTACTCTGATGTCCAGATGTTTTGTCTCCTGCAGGTTCAGAAATAAAAACAAATATTTAACGTTGAACTTTTTATTCTGCTAAAAACAAACTTGATACATGAAGAAAAGATTCCTCCTGGTTCTCCTGGTTCTCCTGGTTCCTCCTGGTTCTCCTGGTCCTCCTGGTTCTAGCACTGACTCACTGTCACTACTGGTTCCTCCTGGTCCTCCTGGTCCTACTGGTTCCTCCTGGTTCCTCCTGGTTCTCCTGGTTCTAGCACTCTAGCTGCTTATTGTTGGACATTCAGTAGAAATGAAAATAAAAGAGAGAAACGTGAGGTTGGTTCAAATCCAGAAAGCAGGAGGTATCATCAACACTGAGCTCTTTCTAAAAAATCCACATTAATGACGTCAGGGCGGCGTAACCTGCCTCCTCACAGAGTCAGGGCGGTGTAACCTGCCCCCTCACAGAGTCAGGGCGGTGTAACCTGCCCCCTCACAGAGTCAGGGCGGTGTAACCTGCCCCCACATAGAGTCAGGGCGGTGTAACCTGCCCCCTCACAGAGTCAGGGCGGTGTAACCTGCCCCCTCACAGAGTCAGGGCGGTGTAACCTGCCCCCACATAGAGTCAGGGCGGTGTAACCTGCCCCCTCACAGAAAGACAAACCGCTGCTCCAGTTCATTCATTCCTTCTACCATCAGCTGCTTAATGCAGAATAAGACTTATCTTTCTTCTCCTGGGGGCCTAACCCTGGGGCCCTAACCCTGGGACCCTAACCCTGGGACCCTAACCCTGGGGCCCTAACCCTGGGACCCTAACCCTGGGACCCTAACCCTGGGACCCTAACCCTGGGGCCCTAACCCTGGGACCCTAACCCTGGGACCCTAACCCTGGGACCCTAACCCTGGGACCCTAACCCTGGGACCCTAACCCTGGGGCCCTAACCCTGGGGCCCTAACCCTGGGGCTCAGTCCTGGAACCTCACTTTACACTTTACTCTACTCAGAGCAACATTCTCAAGCACTTTACTCAGCTGTATTAAAATCATATTGTATTTAATTTCTGGTCATTAGTCGCCTGCTCTGATGTTTCCTGTCTGGTGAGGTTGGACTCGTAGAAACTGAATCTGTCTACATATGAATCCAGTTTCTTTACCATCTTCATGGTCGGAACAATCATCAACACTCACATTCACATTTCTACTTTAACAACAGAATCAAACCTGTGATCACAGCTGACACTCTTCATCACAGCTGACACTCTTCATCACAGCTGACACTCTTCATCACAGCTGACACTCTTCATCACTGACACACAAACAGTTTCTTACGTTTTCAGTTGAAGCTTCAGTCTCCTGGCGACTGATCAGCTGATCGGCTCGTTGATGAGTCCACTGACGCTCTGTGAACACCACGAAGTTCAGACAAAGACACCAAACTCTATTTGAGGACGAGCTTTGACAGACAGACCAACCCCCAACACACACACACACACACACACACACACACACACACACACACACACACACACACACACACACACACACACACACACAGTTGCTGCTGTCAGTCAGTCAGCTGGTTGGTTGATTCTCAGCAGGCCGACCACTCAGGTTGTTTATTTACTGCTTTTATTTTGAAAAATAAAAGACCAACAATCAGCATCACCAGCGCCCCCCCCCCCCCCCCCCCCCAGGCTGTAATACTGCAGTACTTTTACTGTAATACTGCATACTACATCACTATAATACTGCAGTACTTTTACTGTAATACTGCATACTACATCACTATAATACTGCAGTACTTTTACTGTAATACTGCATACTACATCACTATAATACTGCAGTACTTTTACTGTAATACTGCATACTACATCACTATAATACTGCAGTACTTTTACTGTAATACTACATACTACATTACTATAATACTGCAGTACTTTTACTGTAATACTGCATACTACATCACTATAATACTGCAGTACTTTTACTGTAATACTGCATACTACATCACTATAATACTGCAGTACTTTTACTGTAATACTGCATACTACATCACTATAATACTGCAGTACTTTTACTGTAATACTGCATACTACATCACTATAATACTGCAGTACTTTTACTGTAATACTGCATACTACATCACTATAATACTGCAGTACTTTTACTGTAATACTGCATACTACATGACTATAGTACTGCAGTACTTGTAGAGTAATAGAGTAGTAGTAGTAGTGTTGGTAATTGTTGGAGTAACAGGTGTGTGTGGTGCTCTGGGTCTTATTGAGGTGAATGTAACACCTTCTCAGTTCAGTCTAATAATATCTTCATCAGAGTGAAACTGGAGCATCAAGCATCACACGTCTTTCTTCACCCTCAGTCTGTCTGTGTCTGTCTCCAGCGTGTCTCCAGCGTGTCTCCAGCGTGTCTCCAGCGTGTCTCCAGTCATCAGACCTGCGTTACCACAGAAACAGCTGATAGAATAGCTTCATGTCTTTGTGAAGTCTTATTGTGAAAAACTATAAACTCAGTCAACAAAATAAAATGTTTCCAGATGTCTCGTGTAGTTTAAGGAGTTTGATGTAAAGTGTCTCAGTCCTCTGTGATGAATGAAGTCTGAGCTCATTATTGATGCAACAGCTCCACCTGCTGTCCAAACCAGCACACTACAGCTGACTCACCCTCCCAACACTGAGCTTTGTGTTTGTCTCCAGCAGCTTTCATCCTTTCATTCATTAATGTGACCAATGAGAAGAAAACTAATCATAACCCTTTTTAAACAAACCATCAAAGGGATCAACACAAGACCCGCCCCCACACTGTTTGACTGAAGTCTACTGCGCATGTGCAGTGGTCCCTTTCAAACCTGAACCTGACACCTGAATCTAACTCCGCCCCTCAAACTCAGCTCTCATTTCCAGGAAAGTGAAAGTAGTTCAGCGTTCATTCATTAAAACATCTGCTGAGAGAGAGAAGAAGAAGAAAGAGAGAGAAGAAGAAGAAAGAGAGAGAAGAAGAAGAAACAAAGAGAGAGAAGACAACAGAAGAAAGAAGAAAGAGAGAGAGAGAAGCAGCTGCAGGTTATTAAACGTGTTTCATTGATTCTTTAAGTCAGACTGAATCATTGTTTGTTTCAACACGTCACAAGAAATGATCTAATATCAAAGTTTAAACTATATTTAGTGCTGTTTATGCAGTTTAATAACTATGTTTAATGTTTAATAACTATGTTTAATGTTTAATAACTATGTTTAATAACTATGTTTAATAACGTGTTCATGTATAATTGGCTGTTACAGTTTCCTGATAAACAGGAAATCATAATTACGGGAGTTTCCCTCTGATCTGATTGGTTGATGCTTCAAACACCAGAAACGTTTTACAGATTATACTTCTGTTTGTTTTCATTATTAAACTCAGACTGAGGAAGAAGAGATGAGTGATGAAGAGGAGGAGATGAGTGATGAAGAGGAGAGCTGTCAGTCAGTGAAGAGTCACCGCTCCAAAGATTCACCTGAATCCTTCAGACATGAACCTCCAGACACAAAGTAAGATTCTACTGATGATGATGGTGATGATGATGATGATGATGGTGGTGATGATGAAGATGATGGTGATGATGATGATGATGGTGGTGGTAGTGATGATGATGATGGTGATGATGATGATGATGATGATGGTGGTGATGATGAAGATGATGGTGATGATGATGATGGTGATGATGAAGATGATGAAGATGATGGTAGTGATGATGGTGATGATGGTAGTGATGATGAAGATGATGGTGGTGGTGATGATGATGGTGGTGATGATGGTGATGATGGTAGTGATGATGAAGATGATGGTGGTGATGATGATGATGATGATGATGGTGGTGATGATGAAGATGATGGTGGTGGTGATGATGATGGTGGTGATGATGGTGATGATGGTAGTGATGATGAAGATGATGGTGGTGATGATGATGATGATGATGATGATGATGGTAGTGATGATGATGATGATGATGATGAATGTATTCTGGTTACTTTGGATTAATTAAATACTGAATCTGCTAAATAAAAATATAATGGTGAGAATCTGATTCACAAACAATGTAAAGCTGCTCCTCTGAGGGTCGTAGACCAGCATGGATCACCATCCCGAGACACAGTGAGAGACCCTTTCTTACTGTTGTGACGTATCCAAGATGGCGCCAGTGTGTGTGGCTGACCGTCTGGTGCTCCTGCAAGTCTTAGTGTTTTTATTGTTTTCAATCATTGGCACTAAACAAACTGAGTCTCTGCTGGTGTATGATCGCCAGTCTCTTTTGTTTCTCCGGAGGAATATCAGTGAGTTAAGTACATTTGATCACAGCGGACAGTATACCTCACCCCCGTTTTTGGCGGGAATCCCACCTCACCTGTACCGGGCCCCGGCCCTACCTTCCCGGCGCAAGCGTTCCCGTCGCCGCGGTAGACGCGGAGGTCGGCTGGTGAAGCTGAAGCTCTTCGTCCATTTCTCGGACAGGACACGGATTACTTCCTCCTCTCGTTGTGCCCCGGCGCTTGCTCGACCCCATCGACACCTGCCTGGTGCCTGTCACCGGCTCCTCTGAGGGACTCCGGCCCCGCCGTCTCTGCCCCCTTCAGCTCTCTGAGCGCGGGGTAAACCACCGGCTTCTGAGGACGCTACCCCGGGCTCACCGTTCCACCGGACCACGACCCCAGCTCCCACCAGGACCGGATTGGTGAACGCTAGATCCCTGGCGAACAAGACTTTCATCCTGAGGGATTTCTTCAGCTCCCGTGGCCTGGACTTCCTCTGTATGACAGAGACTTGGATCGGTGTCGGTGAGTGCAGCCCTCTGGACTTCCTCTGTATGACAGAGACTTGGATCGGTGTCGGTGAGTGCAGCCCTCTGGACTTCCTGTGTATGACAGAGACTTGGATCGGTGCCGGTGAGTGCAGCCCTCTGGACTTCCTCTGTATGACAGAGACTTGGATCGGTGTCGGTGAGTGCAGCCCTCTGGACTTCCTCTGTATGACAGAGACTTGGATCGGTGTCGGTGAGTGCAGCCCTCTGGACTTCCTCTGTATGACAGAGACTTGGATCGGTGTCGGTGAGTGCAGCCCTCTGGTTGAACTTTTACCTGCAGACTGTTCTTACTTTAACTCCCCTCGGACGTCGGGTCGTGGAGGAGGAACGGCGACAGTTTATAAAAACGATTTTAAATGTAAGCAGCGTCTCGTCCTCAACTTCCAGCTTTGAAGTGTCTTTATTTGAGGTGAGTCGTTCCGACCCGCTGCTGTGCGCTGTCATTTACCGACCCCCCCCCCCAAATACAATAAGGACTTTGTGAATGACTTTTCTGGTTTTCTGGCTGAAATCATGCCTAAGTATGACCGTGCCCTCTTTCTCAGGGATGTTAACATTCACGTGTGTTGTCCTGATAAGCCTGGTGAAGGACTTTTTAAGCCTTATTGACTCTTTTAATTAGTTCAGTGTGTGTCTGGTCCCACACATGAACATGGACACACATTAGACCTTGTCCTCTCTCATGGTTTATCTGTGTCTAACTTGAGATCTGTGATGATGTCATTTCTGATCATATGCCAGTATTCTTTGAAGTTGCTTTCTCCTGTGCTGATGTTAAATCTGGCGCTCCTGTTCAGAGCCACCGGATTTTTAACTCTTTTACTGCTGGCCAGTTCTCTGTGGCTTTTGATCAGCTCTGTGTCTGCCCTGCCTCTGTTAACACAGAGGAGCTCAGCTCTTGGTTTCACTCCTCCTGCCTAACCATACTGGACTCGGTGGCTCCAAAGAAAACTGTGCAGCCTAAAGCAAAATCCGAGCCCTGGTTTAATGACACAACTCGCGCAGCTAGACGGGAGTGTCGCAAAGCTGAGCGTAAGTGGAAGAAGGACAAACTGCAGGTTTCTCTCCAAATCCTTAAGGACTGTTGGCGCTGCTACCAGAATACCGTTAAAGAGACCAGAAGAGAATACCTGTCAAACATCATTGAAGACAATCGCCACAACCCGCGGGTGTTATTTAAAACCATTGACACTGTGCTTAATGCCCCACAGCCTGTCAGCTTGGAGGCATCTCCTGAAATGTGCAATAGCTTCCTGCACTTTTTTATTGATAAGGTTGCTACTGCTAGGACTCCCATCTTAGCTCCTGCACCTGACCCCTCTGTCCCTGTTCCTTGTTCTGCAGCTCTTCATAAGTTTGAGCCTGTGTCTCTGGTTGGCCATATTAAGCCATCAGGCTCTCCCTATGATGCTGTCTCTCCTAGCTTCTTTAAAGAGGTTTTCACTAGTATAGGGCAGTCAGTTCTGGCTATCATAAACAGCAGCCTGTCTTCTGGTGTCGTTCCCCTAAGTTTTAAACATGCTGTGGTGCAGCCGCTACTTAAAAAACCTGGCCTTGACTGCAGCGTGCTGGCTAGGGTTAGGCCCATCTCCAAGCTGCCCTTTATATCAAAATGATTGGAGAAAATTGTTCATGCCCAGCTACAGTCATTTCTGGATGAGCACAATGTCCTGGAGGTCTTTCAATCAGGCTTCAAAACCCTGCACAGCACCGAGTCAGCCTTACTACAGGTTTTTAATGATATCTTATTAACGAATGACTCTGGTGACCATGTCATTCTTGTCCTGTTGGACCTAACAGCGGCCTTTGATACAGTGGACCACAACACCTTAGTGGCTTGGCTAAGCCACATAGTGGGCATCGGTGGTACTGCACTGGACTGGATCAGATCCTATCTGGCTGACAGAACCATGAGTGTGAGCCTTGGTACTTCAGAGTCCAGCTCTGCTCCACTGCCATATGGGGTTCCACAGGGGTCGGTCTTAGGGCCCCTGCTCTTCTCGTTGTATTTACTGCCACTGGGCTCCATCCTGAGAAAGCATGGCATCTCTTTTCACTTTTATGATGACGACAGTCAGATATATGTGCCGCTGAAAAAGAAAAACGCTTTCTCCCTAACACGGTGCCTCAGGTCAGCTGATCTGCTGCTCCTGGAGGTACCGAGGTCAAAGGTCAGGTCAGCTGACCTGCTGCTCCTGGAGGTACTGAGGTCAAAGCGGAAGCTCAGAGGGGATAGAGCCTTTTCTGTAGCTGCTCTTAAATTATGGAATGAGCTTCCTTTAAATATTAGACAAGCCTCCTCACTGTCTGTTTTTAAAACTCGTCTTAAAACCCATTTTTATTCCTGCATGAGACTCTGCTCCTGTTTTAGTGTTTTATGGTTTTATGGTTTGTTTGTTTTACTTGTTTTATTGTTTTTAATTTGTTTTAAAAACAATTATTTTAGTATTTATTTCCTGTTAATTGTTTTACGTTTCCTGTGTTGTTTTATCTATTTATGTTCAGCACTCTGTTTCAGCTGTGGTTGTTTTAAAGTGCTATATAAATAAAGTTGAGTTGATGATGATGATGAAGATGATGGTGATGATGGTCATGATGGTGGTGATGGTGATGATGGTAGTGATGATGATGATGATGATGGTAGTGATGATGAAGATGATGGTGAACGTATTCTGGTTACTTTGGATTAATCAAATACTAAATCTGCTAAATAAAAATATTATGGTCAGAATCTGCTGACAGATTTTCAGCTTCTGATTCACAAACAAGCTGAAGAGCAAACAATGACATCATGTTTGATTTCATCCCTTAATTATGCAAATAAGCCTCAATGTAAAGCTCCTCCTCCATCTGAGGGCCGTAGACCAGCATGGGATAACCATCCCGAGACACAGTGAGAGACCCTTTGTCCTTTTGATCATTTTACAGGGTAACATTAGAATACAATCTGTTTGCTGTTTCCAGAGATCAGCGCGACACTCATAGAGCAGATTCTTTACCACCCAGTTGTCTTTCTGTGAAGAGTGATGTCTCTAAAGAAGAGCCTCCATACTTCAGTGATGAACCTGGACCCTCAGACTCAAAGTAAGAAAACTGCTACAAGCTTTAAATCCTACAAACTATTGACAGTGACATTCTTTGTGTATTCAGAGACCCTTTGTCCTTTTCATATGTTTACAGTTAGTATATAATGTGAATAAAATCTGTTTGCTGTTTCCAGAGATCAGCACTACACTCATAGAGCAGATTCTTTACCACCCAGTTGTCTTTCTGTGAAGAGTGATGTCTCTAAAGAAGAGCCTCCATTCTTCAGTGATGAACCTGGACCCTCAGACTCAAAGTAAGAGACTGTTTCTACTGTAAACTGTCCTGAACATGATTTAGTTATAAGGACGAACTATTGGTGCAGATACTATTTAAAGGCTTGCTACCATAGACTGTATATAAAAATAGATGTAGCATCGAGTCTGACTGCAGCAACTCATGATTGGTGAGCTCTGACTACAAACCAGCTAGCTAGTGTAATACCCTTTAACCAACATAGATCTACTAATGGTCTAATAGACCTCATCTGTAGTCAGAAATGATGATAACGTTTGAATCACAGAACACCATAGCAACCTTAGCTGCACCTTCCCTCCTACCATCGTGATAATCTGCCACCTGAGGCTGAGGTAACCAGACTGTAAATCCACGTCTGTCTTTATTATTTTTGAAGTACTCAGGAGCAGCTGTCCTGCTGTTTGTGTCAGGACGTACTGAAGGATCCAATCTCTACCAGCTGTGGACACTGGTTCTGCAGACAGTGCATCACCTCATACTGGGACCAGTCTGCTTCATCAGGAGACTCCTCCTGTCCCCAGTGTGCAGAAAGATCCAGAACCAGACCTGGACTGCAGACAGACAGTCAGACCAGCACTGTACAAAGTAAGACTGAAGATCTGTCTGCTGTCTAAAAACAGGACATTTTATTACACCAACATTTTAGATTACTGTTAAATCTTTATTCTTCCACAGACGTTTTTATTTCCATCATTTAACGATTCTCAGAGTAAGATTCAGCTGCATTCAGTTTACATGCATGTAATGAACTGTTGCTGTAATCTGGTCAGGTTTTAGAGAGACCTGGTTTCTGCCATGTAAACGTGTAACATGTATAATAAAAGACTGTGATTTAGTGTTACCTGGGGACCTCATGTGATTTAGAAAGGTAAAGTACTTTATTACATGTAGATGTACATCTGTACCTCGGTCATTGACAGCAAAATTAACCTCACATACATGTTTTTGACAACGGGAGGAAACCCATGCAAGCACAGGCTTCAGCAGGGTCTCGAACCCATGACCTTCTTGCTGTGAGGCAACACTACAAACCACCGAGCCCCCCATGTTTATATTTCATGTGGTGCATTCGCATAAGTAAAGTCTGTATTTTACTCAGATTTACTGATATTTCGCCCAGATATGATTGATTTATCACCTGCATGTCATCCATCTGCTCTTTAGCTCTATTTTAACTTAATGGATTACAGACATGGCAGATTCACATTAAGATTAAGATCATAGATCGATGACCTCCCCAGGTAATACTAGTCCTGTGTGTGAATAGGGCTAAAGTAACCCTAACCCTAAATAAGTTGGTTTCAACCACCAGACACCTGACGGTTAAATTCAGACACATCCTCACTGTGAGGAAAAGTCAGGACCAGCACATAGTCTTCATTCATTAATACAGATAAAATAAGACATCTGATCACTGTATTGCTGCCTGTGTCCAGGTTTACAGTAACCAGGCCTGTTCTTAACCCCTGTGACCTGGTTTATCTGAGTAACCTGGTTATGGAAGTAAACACTCTAATAGATTATTTAAAATCTATATTTTTCTTCTCTTTTACCAGTAGATGGTCTGCAGGAGGTTTTAGATGAACATCAGATCAGTCTGAGCAGCACATGTGAATGTGTGACTCAAGAAACTGATGAAGCAGGAACTAAAACCTTCCTCATCAGCATCTTCACTGAGGTCCACATCACAGAGGGACAGAGTGAAGAGGTTAATACCCAACATGAGGTGAGGCAGCTTGAAACAGCTTCCAAGATGAAGACCCTCCATGACGCTCCAATCAAGTGTCAGGACATCTTTAAAGTCTTACCTGACCAACAGAAACACATCAGAGTGGTTCTGATGAACGGCGTCGCTGGTGTTGGAAAAACCTTCTCAGTGCTGAAGTTCACTCTGGACTGGGCACAGCGCTCCAACAACCAAGATATCAGTCTGCTGATTCTGTTCTCGTTCAGGGCGCTGAACTTGATCAAAGATGAGCAGTACAGTCTGCTCATGCTGATCCATGTTTTCTATCCAACATTACAGAAGCTCACAGCAGAGAAGCTCGCTGGCTGTAAAGTTCTGTTCATCTTTGACGGCCTGGATGAAAGCAGACTTTCACTGGATTTCAACAACAGTGAGGTCGTGTCTGATGTCACACATCCGTCATCAGTCAGCGTGCTGTTGACAAACCTCATCCAGGGGAAGCTGCTTCCCTCGGCTCTCATCTGGATAACTTCCCGACCTGCAGCAGCCAATCAGATCCCTCCTTCATGTGTGGACAGGGTAACAGAAGTACGAGGCTTCACTGACGCTCAGAAGGAGGAGTACTTCAGGAGGAGATTCAGTGATGAAGAGCAGTCCAGCACAATCATCTTACACATCAAGACATCCAGGAGCCTCCACATCATGTGTCACATCCCAGTCTTCTGCTGGATCACTGCTACAGTTCTGGACCACATGTTGACTACAGACCAGAGAGGAGAGCTGCCCAAGACCCTGACTGACATGTACTCACACTTCCTGCTGGTTCAGACAAAGAGGAAGAAGAACAAGTATGATGAGGGACATGAGACGAGTCCACAGGAGCTGACGGAGGCTGACAGGAACCTTCTTCTGAAGCTGGGGAGGCTGGCGTTTGAACAACTGGAGAAAGGAAACATCATGTTCTACCAAGAAGACCTGGAGCAGTGTGGTCTTGATGTGACAGAGGCCTCGGTGTTATCAGGAGTTTGTACACAGATCTTCAAAAGAGAGAGTGTGATCTTCCAGAAACCAGTCTACAGCTTTGTTCATCTGAGCATTCAGGAGTTTCTGGCTGCAGTCTACATGTACCACTGTTACACCAGCAGGAACACAGAGGTACTGGGTGACTTCCTGGGAGATGAAGAAGAAGAAGAAGAAGAGGAAGAAGAAGAGGAAGAAGAAGAGGGAGAAGAAGAGGGAGAAGAAGATGGAGAGGAAGATGACAATCATTACCCATCTCTGGATGACTTCCTGCAGAGAGCCATGGAGAAATCTCTCAGGAGTGAAAATGGCCACCTGGACCTGTTTGTCCGCTTTCTTCATGGCCTCTCTTTGGAGTCCAACCAGAGTCTCTTAGGAGGCCTGCTGGGTCAGACAGACAACAGTCCAGAAACCATGCAGAGAGTCATCAACCACCTGAAGAAGATGAACACTTGGCTTATCTCTCCTGACAGAAGCATCAACATCTTCCACTGTCTGATGGAGATGAACGACCGCTCAGTACATCAGGAGATCCAAGAGTTCCTGAAGTCAGAGAACAGATCAGAGAGACTCTCTGAGATCCACTGCTCAGCTCTGGCCTACATGCTGCAGATGTCAGAGGAGGTTCTGGATGAGTTGGACCTGAAGAAGTACAACACATCACGGGAGGGTCGACTCAGACTGATTCCAGCTGTGAGGAACTGCAGAAAGGCTCAGTAAGTCCAGATTGTAACATCATCGTACAGCTTTGTGGAGCCACTGTCACAGTGTCTGGCAGCAGGGTTCAGAATTGGAAAAAACAATTTGGGAGGTGATTTGAGTGGGTTTCAGTCTAAATTGTTTTAGAGATTGATTATGATGTCAGGGGAAATAAACATGCTGTGTATTTTCCAGTCCACCTACGTTTGGTACACATAATGTCACGTGCCACTGGTACCGATCGGAATCAACCTAAATCAAAAGTTCAATGATGGAGTTATAACACATGGCAAAACAATGTAGACTGTAAACAATGAATATGTTGTACATGCAGGAAGATTAGAACAGGCAAACTGAAGCACCAACACTTAACAAAAACACTACAGACTCTAGACAACAAGGACCATACAAACAGGCCTGTAAAATAAAAGTCGAATAAAAGGTCAGTTATGATCGGCGTCTTACAGACTGTGTTCATGCAATTTATGTTTTGTCTTTTGATGGTTTCTCCCAAACAGTTGTCATTTTTCATTTTGACTTTACATTCACTTTGTCTTCCCAGACTTCATGAATGTTGGCTCTCAGAGACTCACTATGAAGTTGTTGCCTCAGCTCTGAAGTCCAACCCCTCCCACCTGAGAGAGCTGGACCTGAGAGGAAGCAAGCTGCAGGATTCAGGAGTGAAGCTCTTGTCTGCCGGATTGGAGAGTCCACAATGTAGACTCGAGACTCTTTCGTCAGTTCACTTACTTTTACTTCTTAAACTGGGCAAAATTCAAACAACCAGAAAATGATTTATCAGACATTCATCTTTCATTTCACATGGTTTGGTTTACAAATGTTCCTCGATCTGTTAAACCACCAGAAAACTGTTTTCTGGAATATTAACCATTTACCTTGTACAGTGTGAGACATTGTGTAAGGTTGATAAGTTTGACGACAGTGATTTGTAACATGTTCCTTTTCTCTTCAATGGCTGCTCAAACTGCTCAAAGTGTTTAAAGTTTTGCTCAGCATATACAGTATGTTTGTGTGTGATGTGCAGACGGTGTTGGGAATACTATTCAGTAAATTTAAATATTATCTTTTTTCTTACCATGTCATCTCTGATAGAGATTTTATCTATTTTTTACAGACTTGCTAATTGTGGACTAACAGAGAACAGCTGTGTTTCTCTGACCTCAGCTCTGAAGGTCAACCCCTCCCATCTGAGAGAGCTGGAGCTGAGCTCGAACAACCTGCAGGATTCAGGAGTGAAGCAGCTGTCCGAGGGACTGGAGAGTCCAAACTGCGGACTGAAGAGACTGAAGTCAGTTCACAGACCGTCCTTCTTGTAGATCTTCTTCAGGAAACTTTTGTTTTGTTGTGTCTTGCAGAGTAAAAGGAATTCAGTTTTTACTACAACCTGGAACCTGAACTGATCATTAATGACCAGCTGGAGATGTTAAATATCTGCAAAATATGTGTTTATTTACCTCTGGCAATGAGGTAACTGATGGCATGAATGTGAATATAGCATAATACTGAATAACCAAATCAATATATTAATCAGAATATCATCAATTCTGACAATGTTAAGAGAGAATATATGGGTATAAAATTAATATTAATAGTATTTTGAGTAATATGGTTCATTTCATAGTCGTCATTCTGACTGGAGTTGTCAAATTAAAGTAAAAATATAAACTGACAGAAAACATTAAAAAATAAATTTATGAAAGAAGGAAAATATGAATGTGTGTGAATGTGTTTCAGTCATAGTTGGTGTAAAACCTGTCAGTTGTGTCTGTGTCGCATTTCAAGCTGTTCAGTACCACGTTTTTGCTCTGTGCATCATATCTCTGTAAAATTAAGTAAATCCTATTCGACTCAGTTGAGTCAAACCACAAAGAAAATAACAAAGCTGTGTCTTTTTCCACAGGTCAGTTTCCATCAGTTGTTTGGCATTGTTGATATCATAAAAATATTACTAGTTTCCTAAAAGATTTATATCTGTTAAAGCAAGAATATAAAATCACACTCAAAAGAAACCAGTGTTAAATAAACATACATCACTGATCAGTCTGATATTTGGAACTGCAATCCTAAACTGTTTATCCTGAAATTACAGACTTAACCACTGTGAACTGTCAGAGAGCTCCTGCTCACATCTGGCCTCAGCGCTAACCTGCAACCCCTCCCATCTCAGAGAGCTGGATCTGAGCTACAACAACCTGCAGGATTCAGGAGTAAAGTTACTGTCCCTTGGACTGGAGAGCCCACACTGCAGACTGGAGACTCTGTGGTAGGTTATATATTTAGCTTCTGTGTGGCATCTGACAGCAATCTGTGGTTTGTTAAAATCATGTCATCTGTGTAGGTTGAAGAACTGTCTGATGACAGAGGACAGCTGCTTATATCTGGCCTCAGCTCTGAAGGGCAACCCCTCCCATCTGAGAAGACTGGATCTGAGTGTCAACAAGCTGCAGGATTCAGGCCTGGAGTCACTGTCTACTGGGCTGGAGAGTCCAAACTGTGGACTGGAGACTTTATGGTACACAGTCTCTTTTTCCTCTGTACAGAATCTGAAAAACAGCTGTGGTCTGATAAAATCTTTCTCTCTGCAGGTTGAAAGACTGTCACATCACAGATAAAGGCTGTTCATCTCTGGTCTCAGCTCTGAAGTCCAACCCCTCCCATCTGAGAGAGCTGGATCTGAGCCTCAACAAGCTGCAGGATTCAGGACAGAAGCTGCTCTTTGATTTTCAGGAGAATCCAGACTGCAACCTGAAGACTCTGAGGTCAGTAGAGGTTACACAAGCATTTCTGCTCTTTGATACAGGCTTTTAGTTAGAGGTACTAGTACTTTACTGTAGTACAGTTAGAGGTACTTGTACTTTACTGTAGTACAGTTAGAGGTACTTGTACTTTACTGTAGTACAGTTAGAGGTACTAGTACTAGTAATATGACTTTAAGGAGAACTTCTTTTGGTCAGAAACAGAAATCAAAACCAACAGTCCAATCAGATCTTGACCTTGGCTGTGATCATGTGACCTGAAGCTGACTGATGTGTTGTTCATCCCTGCAGGTTTAAATAAAGTTGGATTGTACAGAGGACGTCGTTCAACTGTTGCATCTGAACTCATATTCATCAAAGACGTCAGACGTTTCCTCTCTCTTGTCCTTCTTCTTCTTCCCGTCTTCTACCAGGTCTATGCTTCTTTGCTTTCTTTGCTTTCTTTGCTTTTGTGGCTGATCTGTTTCACAGACTTGTTGAATTTTAAATGTATTATATGAACATGTGCACAGAACCAGGCTGTTCCCACCATGAACCTGAAGATAATAAGACCCATGTTCCTCTTGTTCCTCCAGCTTTGCTCCATCTTCTTCCTCTGGTGAGTTTATGGTGCTTTGTATAGATAAGTGATCATTGTCACCGTGATGTCACTGTGATGTCACCGTGATGTCACCGTGATGTCACAGTGATGTCACTGCTGCACAGAATCGATGGGACTGTGTTTTTAAAGTATTAACTGTACTACAGTAAAGTAGTAGTACCTCTAACTGTAACTGTAAGAGTATAAATGTGATTTCTGTCAGAGATGAAACATTAAAGTAGTTTTTTTAATGCTGGTTTGTTTCAGATTCTTTCTTCTGAAGATCCATAAAACCAAAATACTGTTTCACAAGTTAAAACACTTTAAAGAGAACAGTGCAATAATTAACATTCAAATGTCAGTTTAAAACTAAGACACTGTGTAACACTACAAGACAATGCAGTGTTAAGAAGTAAATAAATAATCCATAAATAGTTAATAAAGTGATTATTGTGAGTAGTTTGTATCTTCTGAACTTTAAACTTTGACAGTAAATCAAATGAATCCTCAGGTGGAAGCTGGATGATGTTAGTCAGGCTGACCAGCAGGGGGCACTGCTGCACTGTGAAGCTGGGTGGTGTGTGTAGGTTCAGTGTGTGTGTGTGTGTGTGTGTGTGTAGGTTCAGTGTGTGTGTGTGTGTGTGTGTGTGTGTGTGTGTGTGTGTGTGTAGGTTCTGTGTGTGTGTGTGTTTCCTGTTCTCTCCTGATTAGATCTCTGCTTCAACGTCACTCAGCATAAAAACTTTTATTTTTACTACTGTGTTAACCGTCACTCTTGTCTATCACATGTATTTGTCTTTTTAATTTCTGTCTCTCTGTTTTATTTTCACGTGTTTGATGAGCAACATGTTTTCTAGGTTGAGGATCATATTTAACCTCTGAGTGTGAGTGAGTGTCAGAAGTACACACGTCCACTCCTCTCCCTGGAATGATGGTAAACCTGAACCTTCCTGCTCATAAAAACACTGAGCTGCTTCCTGCTTCGCTGCTTTTCACTCAGCTGACAGACGGCTGTAAACAGCTGATCAGACTCATTCACTGCAACAACGTTAGATTTCTATTTCAACTCAGCTTTTATCTGATGTTCAGTGTCTCTGAGGTTAAAATGGCTCAGCACGAAGTTCAGCTGGACAGAGGGAAGTTCAGCTGTGTGGTCTGTCAGGAGCTACTGAAGGATCCAGTGACTACTTCCTGTGGACACAGCTACTGCATGAGCTGTATCCAGAAACACTGGGATGAAGAGGATCAGATGAAGGTCTACAGCTGTCCTCAGTGCAAACAGACCTTCACACCAAGGCCTGTCCTGATGAAAAACACCATGTTAGCAGATTTAGTGGAGCAGCTGAAGAAGACTGGACAAAAACCTACACTGGCTGATTACTGCTATGCTGGACCTGAAGATGTGGCCTGTGATGTCTGCACTGGAAGGAAGCTGAAAGCCACCAAGTCCTGTCTGACGTGTCTGATCTCTTACTGTGAGCTCCACCTCCAGCCTCACTCTGAATCCCCAGCTTTTCAAAAACACAAGCTGGTGGATCCTTTGAAGAAGCTCCAGGAGAACATCTGCTCTCATCATGATGAGGTGATGAAGATATTCTGCCGTACTGATCAGCAGAGTATCTGTTCTCTGTGCTCTGTGGATGAACATCAAGGCCACGACACAGTCCCAGCTGCAGCAGAAAGGACTGAGAGGCAGAGAGAGCTCGAGGTGAGTCGACTAAACATCCAGCAGAGAATCCAGGACAGAGAGAAAGATGTGAAGCTGCTTCAACAGGAGGTGGAGGCCGTCAGTCGCTCTGCTGATAAAGCAGTGGAGGACAGTGAGAAGATCTTCACTCAGCTGATCCGTCTCCTCCAGAAAAGAAGCTCTGATGTGAAGCAGCAGATCAGATCCCAGCAGGAAACTGAAGTGAGTGGAGTCAAAGAGCTTCAGGAGAAGCTGCAGCAGGAGATCACTGAGCTGAAGAGGAAAGACGCTGAACTGAAGCAGCTCTCACACACAGAGGATCACAACCAGTTTCTACACAACTACCCCTCAGTGTCACAACTCAGTGAACCTACAGACTCATCCAGCATCAATATCCGTCCTCTGAGAGACTTTGAGGATGTGACAGCAGCTGTGTCAGAGCTCAGAGATAAACTACAGGACACTCTTAGTGAGGACCGCACCAAGATCTCACCAACAGGGACTGAAGTGGACGTTTTACTGTCATCAGCAGAGACCAAGACCAGAGCTGAGCTCTTAAACTATTCATGTCACATCACACTGGATCCAAACACAGCAAGCATACATCTGTCAGTGTCTGACAGGAAGAGGCAAGTGTGGTATGTGAAGAGTCAGGACGGACCATTGCCTGATCATCCAGACAGATTTAGAGACCGTCCTCAGGTCCTGAGTAGGGAGAGTCTGATTGGACGATGTTACTGGGAGGTGGAGTGTAGGGGGACTGTTTCAGTAGCAGTCACATACCAGGATATTTACAAAAGAGGATGTTCAAGTGGATTTGGAAACAATGACATCTCTTGGTCATTAACTTATGACAATGATGGTTATGTATACAGACATAACAACGTTAAAACTCCCGTCTCAGGTCCTGGTTCCTCCAGAGTCGGAGTGTACCTGGATCACAGAGCAGGGATTCTGTCCTTCTACAGCGTCTCTGAAACCATGACGCTCCTCCACAGAGTCCAGACCACATTCACTCAGCCCTTACATGCTGGATGTTGTCTTGGTTACAGGTGCTCAGCTGAGTTGTGTGAACTGTGCTAGATCAGAGTTATTAAAGCCTAACCCTAAAGCAGCGTCATGTGACATCCTGAACCTTTGAGCTCTCTCTTATAAATCAAACAGGGGGGGTGGGGGGGCAGGGGGGCGGCTTTGGACTCTATTGATGCAGTTTGAGTTCCTGTAGGTGACGCATCACTTCCTGTTTAGCAGCATATTTGACAGAGACTATGTATATATATATATATATATATATATATATATATATATATATACATATGAGGAAGTTTTTCTATGTATGAAAACAAAAGTGAACTTGTACATTTTAGAAGTTCTGTGGTTTGAACCTAACATAGAGAGTTAGGGTTAGTTAGGGTTGGGGTTGGTTAGGGTTGGTTGGGGTTAGGGTTGGTTGGGGTTAGGGTTGGTTAGGGTTAGGGTAAATAACAACATGTATGATTTATGTTTAATAATCACGTTCAACATGACTAATATAACATAAAGCTGTAATTATAAAATGTGACTCCATGATGACGGACAGGAAATGAGGATAATCTTTACGCTGGCAGATGATTTAGGAAAAGGAAGAAAAGCTTGATTATTATGATCTTATGTTCATGTTTAATAATAATTATTATTATTAATGTTTAGAATCACTGACACAAACAATCACTAATAGAAACATTTGTAGGAAGATGTTTTCAGATGATTCTGGACAGAAAACACTGATTAATGTTTCTCTGCTTTTATATTCGTTCAGTTTAAATCTGTAGTTTGAGTGTTTTTATTTCATATAAACATCTGATAATAACTGTTAATATATAATAAACTGTTTATTATGAAGCTAAAAGCAGCAAATAAACAAACCATGGAGAATAAGAAGAGTTTCAGTAGTTTATTAACAGACTGAAGCACAAATAATAAGAATTATTAAAAATATATAATAAGAATAAGAATATCACGGGTTTTTTTTGAACAAATGTATTTATTGATATTTCAAGCTTTACATACTTAAACACACTTACAGTTGAGAAGCATCTGTGGAAATAGTTATTCCCAAGTATTGAAATCCCAGGTGACCAGTTAAATTTGACCTTAATATATGAAACTGTTTTAAAAGTAAATAATGTATTTTTGTAAATGTTGGTTTTAGTTTTTTATTTGTATATTATTTATAAAAACAGCAAATAATTCAAAATGTGAATAAACAAGTTAAAAAGAAACAAGAAGAAATAAAACTAATAATAATAATGATAATAATGATCAGCTGTTTACTTAGTTTTAAATATAAAACACATTTATTAAGTTACATGTTTTATAAAAGAAAAAGAAAAATGTGTAAAAGAAGACATTAGATGTTAGTCAGGATGACCAGCAGAGGGCGCTGCTGCTCCAACACTTCTCTCACTTCATGTTTAACACGTGATTCAAACTTTAACACGGAGGAAAACTTCTCTTCTCTTCTCTTCTCTTTGTCCTCTCTTCTCTTCTCTTCTCTTTGTCCTCTCTTCTCTTCTCTTCTCTTGTCCTCTCTTCTCTTCTCTTCTCTTCTCTTCTCTTCTCTTCTCTTCTCTTTGTCCTCTCTTCTCTTCTCTTCTCTTCTCTTCTCTTCTCTTCTCTTCTCTTTGTCCTCTCTTCTCTTCTCTTCTCTTCTCTTCTCTTCTCTTCTCTTCTCTTTGTCCTCTCTTCTCTTCTCTTCTCTTCTCTTCTCTTTGTCTTCTCTTCTCTTTGTCTTCTCTTCTCTTCTCTTTGTCCTCTCTTCTCTTCTCTTCTCTTCTCTTCTCTTCTCTTCTCTTTGTCCTCTCTTCTCTTCTCTTCTCTTCTCTTCTCTTCTCTTCTCTTCTCTTTGTCCTCTCTTCTCTTCTCTTCTCTTGTCTTCTCTTCTCTTTGTCCTCTCTTCTCTTCTCTTCTCTTGTCTTCTCTTCTCTTCTCTTCTCTTCTCTTCTCTTCTCTTTGTCCTCTCTTCTCTTCTCTTCTCTTCTCTTCTCTTTGTCCTCTCTTCTCTTCTCTTCTCTTGTCCTCTCTTGTCTTTGTCCTCTCTTCTCTTCTCTTCTCTTCTCTTCTCTTCTCTTTGTCCTCTCTTCTCTTCTCTTCTCTTGTCTTCTCTTCTCTTCTCTTCTCTTCTCTTCTCTTCTCTTTGTCCTCTCTTCTCTTCTCTTCTCTTCTCTTCTCTTTGTCCTCTCTTCTCTTCTCTTCTCTTGTCCTCTCTTGTCTTTGTCCTCTCTTCTCTTCTCTTCTCTTCTCTTCTCTTCTCTTTGTCCTCTCTTCTCTTCTCTTCTCTTCTCTTGTCCTCTCTTGTCTTTGTCCTCTCTTCTCTTCTCTTCTCTTCTCTTCTCTTCTCTTTGTCCTCTCTTCTCTTCTCTTCTCTTGTCCTCTCTTGTCTTTGTCCTCTCTTCTCTTCTCTTCTCTTCTCTTCTCTTCTCTTCTCTTCTCTTCTCTTCTCTTTGTCCTCTCTTCTCTTCTCTTCTCTTCTCTTCTCTTTGTCCTCTCTTCTCTTCTCTTCTCTTGTCCTCTCTTGTCTTTGTCCTCTCTTCTAAACACTAAACTGTTTTTATAAAACGTAAACTTGTCAAACGAGGAGTAGAAATATAAACAGATTGAACATTTATTAATAGAAGATGAACATAAAATAAAAAGTATAATAAATCTACTCTCTAAATGATTTGACAGGTATGTTCCTGTCTGGGTTAGAAGTAGACTTTAATTAATAAGTTTAAATAAATATTATTTATACTTAAATATGATTATAACATTCACTTCATATGTTCAGGGATGTTGAGAATAAAGTACATTCATAAAGAAAGAATAAATCATGTCCCAGCCCCCCCCCCCCCCCCCCCCCCCATGGCTCTCAACACTTCCCTTTACATTTACAACAGAATGAGATCACGTTGGTTATTGAATCATTTATTATCTCGTCGTCAGCTGGTTTTATATATTGAATCTTTCTTACTGACAGAAATGCAAAGTCATAAATCTATGGATCACTTTGACTACTGATATATTTTAGGGTTAGGGTTGGGGGGGGGGGGGGGGGTCAGGGTTAGGGTTGGGGGGGGGGGGGGGGGTCAGGGTTAGGTGTCTCAGGTGTATGAAAGCAGTCACGGAGCCACGTAGTGAAGAATGAGCTCTGAAGACTTCAATGACTTCAAGCTCGACGTCAGTCTGATACATATCTCACTGTCAACTGTAAATGCTTTTATTATTATATATTATACATTATATATAATATATTATTATTATATATTATACATTATTATATATTATTATATATTATTATATATTATACATTATTATATATTATTATATATTATACATTATTATATATTATTATATATTATTATATATTATACATTATTATATATTATTGTATATTATACATTATTATATATTATTGTATATTATACATTATTATATATTATTATATATTATATATTATTATATATTATTATATATTATATATTATTATATATTATATATTATTATATATTATATATTATATATTATTATATATTATACATTATTATATATTATTATATATTATTATATATTATATATTATTATATATTATATATTATATATTATTATATATTATACATTATTATATATTATTATATATTATTATATATTATACATTATTATATATTATTGTATATTATACATTATATATAATATATTATTATTATATATTATACATTATTATATATTATTATATATTATTATATATTATATATTATTATATATTATTATATATTATATATTATTATATATTATATATTATATATTATTATATATTATATATTATATATTATTATATATTATATATTATATATTATTATATATTATATTATATATTATATTATATATTATATATTATTATTAACAAGTGTAAATGTGTAAGAACAACAGAGCTGGGGTTGAGTCCTGGTTCAGGTCTTCTCAGCAAAGCTTCTGATGAATGGACAAAAATGTTTTTGTATAAAATGAGAAAAATACAAAATGACTTTTATACATTTATTATTAAAGCTTTATTTATAATAATAATAATAATAATAAATTAGAATAGATTTGGAGTCATTTCAAATAAGTTTTCATAACAGCAGTCACGGCCAGACGGTTACACCGCATGATATTTGGTTACACCACATGATATTTTATCACTTTAAATAACAGAAACATTACTAATAACTGATTTTTGAAAACTTAAAGTGAGCACATATAAAGTAAAGCTGCTACATACAGTGGTGGAAAAAAGTTTTGGGACACCCTTAAAAGTTTACACAGTCTGAAATATTATCATGAAATGTGGAAAAATGTTTTTTGTGTTTCAAAAGGTGTGGCTGCATTAGACACAAACTAATACACATGATACTGTTTCTGTTTTATTGTTTACAAGAAAAACAAACTAAACTAAATTCTTGACAGTTTCAGTTTGTCAGGTCTCAACATTGTTGGTATCAAAATCAACAAATAACAGATAATGTGTTCAAAAACGTGTTTCCACCACTGTATGTATATATCTGGTATTTATTAATATTTAAACTATAATGACGCTGGTCCAGTGAATAAGGAAACGTCTCGTCCTGATGTCTTCAGTAGTTTATATTCTCATCAAGACACAAAACACAACAAGTCAATAAAGATCCCTCTCTATCATTCACAGTCTACAACCCCCCCCTACACCCCCCCCCCGCTACACAGGCCCCAGCACGGCGATGAGAAGCACACTAAATGTTTATATAAAGAATTTCCACAAATAGCACAAAAAATAAGACAATAACTAATAATAACTAAACCACAGCACAAAGCTAACAGTTAGCTCCTCTTGAACCATGCAGATCACTTACCCATAATGCAACACTCCTCCCCAAACCCCTTCACCTATGACCTTAACTTTCAAAATAAAAGATGAAATTATTCTCCAAACTAATAAATGTTAAAATGTGTCTCTCAGAAAGTTACAGAAACTTTATCTTTAAACTTTAAACTGAATAAAATGAGTCAGACTGTAAATTAATATTCAAACTGTGACGAGAGTAACCATGAAATATAACACAGTTTAACTTCAATATCAATAATAATACATGTTCATGTTTCTCTAAACAGCTCATTCATGACTGCAGATTATTATTAATACCATTATATTATTAATATTATATTATATTATTATTATAATATAATAGTAATAATAATATTTAGTATATTAGTAATATATATTTGGCAGCAGTATCTCACTGTGGCTGATGTTTGGAGTTATTACTGACACTGAGGGAGACGCACTGATGAAGATGAAGATGAAGATGAGTTATAAAGATGAAGAGGAAGATGATGATGAAGATGAAGAGGAGGAGACATCTGCAGAAGAGGAGGATGAAGATGAAGATGGAGGTTTGAGTGTCTGAGTGTTAAAGCAGGAAGCAGCTGGTGTCGACTCTTCACCTCCATCACTCAGTCACTCTGCTTTCATCTACGGGGCGTGGGGGGGGCGTGGGGGGGGTCATGGGGGGGGGCTCTTTACCTGCAGGGGGGGGGGGCTCTTCATCTCTTCGTCTCTTCTACAGATTCATATCAAGTCTTTTTATTATT
>NC_070598.1:312500-317500 GCF_027409825.1 Scomber japonicus | reverse complement strand
GTGATATATTATGGGATGGGGGGGCGGTCTGAAGTGTGGTATATTATGGGATGGGGGGGCGGTCTGAGGTGTGGTATATTATGGGATGGGGGGGGCGGTCTGAAGTGTGGTATATTATGGGATGGGGGGGCGGTCTGAGGTGTGGTATATTATGGGATGGGGGGGGCGGTCTGAGGTGTGATATATTATGGGATGGGGGGGGCGGTCTGAGGTGTGGTATATTATGGGATGGGGGGGGCGGTCTGAGGTGTGGTATATTATGGGATGGGGGGGGCGGTCTGAAGTGTGGTATATTATGGGATGGGGGGGGCGGTCTGAGGTGTGGTATATTATGGGATGGGGGGGGCGGTCTGAGGTGTGGTATATTATGGGATGGGGGGGGGCGGTCTGAAGTGTGGTATATTATGGGATGGGGGGGGCGGTCTGAGGTGTGATATATTATGGGATGGGGGGGCAGTCTGAAGTGTGGTATATTATGGGATGGGGGGGGCGGTCTGAGGTGTGGTATATTATGGGATGGGGGGGGCGGTCTGAAGTGTGATATATTATGGGATGGGGGGGGCGGTCTGAAGTGTGGTATATTATGGGATGGGGGGGCGGTCTGAAGTGTGATATATTATGGGATGGGGGGGCGGTCTGAAGTGTGATATATTATGGGATGGGGGGGGCGGTCTGAAGTGTGATATATTATGGGATGGGGGGGGCGGTCTGAGGTGTGATATATTATGGGATGGGGGGGCGGTCTGAGGTGTGATATATTATGGGATGGGGGGGCGGTCTGAGGTGTTATATATTATGGGATGGGGGGGGCGGTCTGAAGTGTGATATATTATGGGATGGGGGGGCGGTCTGAGGTGTTATATATTATGGGATGGGGGGGGCGGTCTGAAGTGTGATATATTATGGGATGGGGGGGCGGTCTGAAGTGTGATATATTATGGGATGGGGGGGGCGGTCTGAGGTGTGGTATATTATGGGATGGGGGGTGCAGTCTGAGGTGTTATATATTATGGGATGGGGGGGCGGTCTGAAGTGTGATATATTATGGGATGGGGGGGCGGTCTGAAGTGTGATATATTATGGGATGGGGGGGGCGGTCTGAGGTGTGGTATATTATGGGATGGGGGGGGGCGGTCTGAGGTGTGGTATATTATGGGATGGGGGGTGCAGTCTGAGGTGTTATATATTATGGGATGGGGGGGCGGTCTGAAGTGTGATATATTATGGGATGGGGGGGCGGTCTGAAGTGTGATATATTATGGGATGGGGGGGGCGGTCTGAAGTGTGGTATATTATGGGATGGGGGGGGCGGTCTGAGGTGTGGTATATTATGGGATGGGGGGGGGCGGTCTGAGGTGTGGTATATTATGGGATGGGGGGGGCGGTCTGAAGTGTGATATATTATGGGATGGGGGGGCGGTCTGAGGTGTGATATATTATGGGATGGGGGGGCGGTCTGAGGTGTGGTATATTATGGGATGGGGGGGGCGGTCTGAGGTGTGAGTGAAGAGGCGACATGATGTTTTCAGGCTTGCAGGTTCAGGGTTAGGAGAGTAGCGGGGGAGGAGGGGGAGGAGGGGGAGGAGCAGGTCTGAGGCGGGTTAGGAGAGGAAGGGGAGGAGGGGGAGGAGAGGGAGGAGGGGGAGGAGCAGGTCTGAGGCGGGTTAGGAGAGGAAGGGGAGGAAGGGGAGGAGGGGGAGGAGGGGGAGGAGCAGGTCTGAGGTGTGGTATATTATGGGGGGGGGGGGTGAGGAGGGGGGGAGCAGGTTCAGACTCGTTCTGTCACTCAAAGATAAACTTCAATGTAAACCGACTTCATTCTTCTTCACTCAACCAGAAACACTTCCTGTTCTGTCAAAACAGCAGAAGAAGAAACAGCTGCCGCTCCCTGGAGGACCTCACACTGGTCCTGGGTCTGGTCCTGGGTCTGGTCCTGGGTCTGGTCCTCGGTCTGGTCCTGGATCTGGTCCTGGGTCTGGTCCTGGTCCTGGGTCTGGTCCTGGGTCTGGTCCTGGGTCATAACTCACTCACTGCTAAAGGCTCCAGTTGTTAAGCTTTTAATGTGAAAGGTTCAGCAGGAAGTCAGAACAGACTGAACCGGATCATTAGATACGATTAGAGGGTCTATAGAGGAATAGAGGTCTATAGAGGGTCTAGAGAGGGTCTATAGAGGACTAGAGGGTCTATAGAGGGTCTATAGAGGTCTATAGAGGGTCTAGAGAGGGTCTATAGAGGACTAGAGGGTCTATAGAGGGTCTAGAGAGGGTCTATAGAGGGTCTATAGAGGACTAGAGGGTCTATAGAGGGTCTAGAGAGGGTTAGATATGATCAATAACTCACATCTGAACACTGACTCACATTATGCTCTTCAGTCTGAGAGGAGCCTAAACTATATATTATATACATATAACATATAACACATGCATACATATATATATTATATATATGTATGCATGTGTTATATGTTATAATATATATGAACTGTCTCTTTACTTCTTATTGTAAAAACTGACTGCAGCTTTCAGATCGTCTCACTGTCCTTCATCCGACCTGACTGCCTGTCAACACCTGAAGCCAGACGACACACACACACACACACTCACACACACACACACACACACACACACACACACACACACACACACACTCACACTCACACACACACACACACTCACACTCACACACACACACACTCACACACACACACACACACACACACACACACACACACACACACACACACACACTCACACTCACACTCACACACACACACTCACACACACACACACACACACACACACACACACACACACTCTCTGAGGTTAAGAGGACAAACTGTTGAAAGTTGCACTTTGCTCAGTTTTCTCTCTTTCAGCAGAATCACTTCAGTCATGATGTTGTTGGTTCAGTTTGTCGTCAGGTTGTTAACACGGTGTGTGTGTGTGTGTGTGTGTGTGTGTGTGTGTGTGTGTGTGTGTGTGTGTCTGGGTCTCTTGTTATGTCTGTTCTCTCTGTGACTCGTTGGAAAATCAGAATAAAAGATTTTGCAGAAAACCTTAAAATCACAAGGTATAATATATATATATATATAAATCTGTATATTAATATCATGTATTTATATAGTATATTAATATCATGTCTATGGGCAGTATTTCTAATACATGTTTAAAATACAAAATACTATTTTATAATTAGTATTTTATTGAGATGATGAAGATGCATTCGTATCTGAAACGTTCCTTTGTGATAAAGCTTCTAGTTGGGGTTCCAGCTCCTAGTTCATGCTGCTATAGGCTTAGACTGCCGGGGGACTCCCATGATGCACTGGGCTCGGTTTAGACCTGCTCTCTGTGGAAAGAGCCGTCACATGACTCTGATGTGAATTGGAGCTTTATAAATAAAGATAGATTTGTATTAAAACACTTCTATCTAATCTCTGTGTGTCTGAGGGACCCTCGTGCTATGACCACGTTGTGACTAACAGGCTGCGTAGGCGTCGTCTGAATGCAACTCTGTTTGAGAAGTTAGTTGCTTAAAGGCTTCAGCTAGCTAAGGTGTCTGAGGTTACACACCCTGCTTTACTCACACAAGGACTTGAGTTCACAAGCTTTGATTTTTCTGTTTTACAGTTTTTTTCTAGACTTTAAATTTGTCTGTTCTCTGACCTGTGAAATATTTCTGTGCTATGGTGACTTCCAACGTCTTGAACATTTCAAATAAGAAATGATTGATGATGTCATAATTATTGGCTTAACTGGTTCTAACTGGTTGGATGGTATTAATGTATTGACATTGATAGAAGTCACACCAGTTTCATACTGTGTGTGTGTAAGAGGTCGGGCTTGGGGCTCAGCAGGTAGAGCGGTCGTCCTTCAACTGGAAGATCGGTGGTTCGAGTCCCGGCTCGTGTCCATGTGTCCATGGGCAAGACACTGAACCCCAAACTGGTGTATAAATGAGAATGAATGATGAGCAGGTTGGGTCTCTGCGTGTCTCCGTCAGTGTGTGAATGTGATGTGAAGCTTTGAGGGGCGTAGAGACTAGAAAGAATGAGTCGGGAACATTTAGAAACTGAGGTTAAATGTTGTTTTCTGGTTTTTAGAGACGAGCTTCAGATAAAGTCTCTGACTGAATGACCTGTAATATAACTGCTGTCTAGTTTATGTTAGCGTTAGCAGCACATCAGGTTTGTTTTGAAGCAACATCAAAGCTACCAGCATGTTAGTGAGCTGCTGGCTGGCGGCCATGACGGCGGCCATGACGGTCTGAATGCCTACGTGATGTTCCTGCAGAGATCAGATAAAGAACAGAGACGCTGAGGACGGATGGAGGAGCAGATAGAGGACGAGCTCAGAGATGAGCTGATGAGCTGATTAAAAGGTAACAGGTACGACTAGTTTGCTCCAACGTTTCCCAGCATGCACGGGGGGGGGGGGGGGGGGGGTGGAGCGGGTGAGTGGTTCAGCTTGACCCATGACATGATGACATTAGCAGACTGTTTATCCAACCTGACACAGACACAGATATACTCCACAATAATATACATATACTGTAAAGAGCTGTAGTAGAAACTTTATTTATAGTATTATATATCTACAGGAACAGGAAGCTCTGAGCCAGTTTGTTCTCTGAGTGTTTTTCTGATTCAGTTATAAAGTTATAAATAAGTCTTTGAGGTTGAGGCTGAGTGTTGGTCAGCTGACAGCAGCAGGATGATGGATGATGGATGTCTGAGCCCCTATAAACAAATATCTGCTGTAGAAAGAAATGAAATCATATCAGCTTCAAAGCCAAAAGAGCAAAACTTTGGCAACAGAGATGAAGAAGAGGATAAAGGATGAAACAGAGCAGCAGCTGAAGGTTCGTCAGCGCCGCTCTGCTCGGCTGTTTCAGGTTCCGTGAGAAGTCTTATCTCTGCAGGACGACTCACACAAATGTACTGTCCTCTTAAAGAGGCATGACAGTGCCGGTCTGATCGCTATCTGCTGATAGCATCGCTG
>NC_070598.1:295000-310000 GCF_027409825.1 Scomber japonicus | reverse complement strand
CCCTGATGGAGGAGCAGCAGGTACCAGGTACTATCCCTGATGGAGGAGCAGGTACCAGGTACTATCCCTGATGGAGGAGCAGGTACCAGGTACTATCCCTGATGGAGCAGCAGGTAACAGGTACTATCCCTGATGGAGCAGCAGGTACCAGGTACTATCCCTGATGGAGCAGCAGGTAACAGGTACTATCCCTGATGGAGCAGCAGGTACCAGGTACTATCCCTGATGGAGCAGCAGGTACCAGGTACTATCCCTGATGGAGCAGCAGCAGGTACCAGGTACTATCCCTGATGGAGCAGCAGGTACCAGGTACTATCCCTGATGGAGCAGCAGGTAACAGGTACTATCCCTGATGGAGCAGCAGGTACCAGGTACTATCCCTGATGGAGCAACAGGTACCAGGTACTATCCCTGATGGAGCAGCAGGTACCAGGTACTATCCCTGATGGAGGAGCAGGTACCAGGTACTATCCCTGATGGAGCAGCAGGTACCAGGTACTATCCCTGATGGAGGAGCAGCAGGTACCAGGTACTATCCCTGATGGAGCAGCAGGTACCAGGTACTATCCCTGATGGAGCAGCAGGTACCAGGTACTATCCCTGATGGAGGAGCAGCAGGTACCAGGTACTATCCCTGATGGAGCAGCAGGTACCAGGTACTATCCCTGATGGAGGAGCAGCAGGTACCAGGTACTATCCCTGATGGAGCAGCAGGTACCAGGTACTATCCCTGATGGAGGAGCAGGTACCAGGTACTATCCCTGATGGAGGAGCAGCAGGTACCAGGTACTATCCCTGATGGAGCAGCAGGTACCAGGTACTATCCCTGATGGAGGAGCAGGTACTATCCCTGATGGAGGAGCAGCAGGTACCAGGTACTATCCCTGATGGAGCAGCAGGTACCAGGTACTATCCCTGATGGAGGAGCAGCAGGTACCAGGTACTATCCCTGATGGAGCAGCAGGTACTATCCCTGATGGAGGAGCAGGTACCAGGTACTATCCCTGATGGAGGAGCAGCAGGTACCAGGTACTATCCCTGATGGAGCAGCAGGTACTATCCCTGATGGAGGAGCAGGTACCAGGTACTATCCCTGATGGAGGAGCAGCAGGTACCAGGTACTATCCCTGATGGAGCAGCAGGTACCAGGTACTAATGTTTATGTGATTTAACAGTTTTCAGACTCTGATGTTGAAAGATGAAAATATTAGTTTGTGGATGTAAATATTTCAGGGAACTACGACTCCCATGGTGCATTTGAGCATGAAACAGCCAATCACAGAGCTTACACTGTGGTCACGTGCTCCACCACCAACAAGCAGGAGCTGAAATAAGGAGGTGAGCAGGAAGAGGAAGACCTTAATGACAACTTCCTGCTCTTTAAAACTCTATCAGAGGTTAATATTGATCTGCAACCCTGTGTGTGTGTGTGTGTGTGTGTGTGTGTGTGTGTGTGTGTGTGTGTGTGTGTGTGTGTGTGTGTGTGACTGAGAGACTTGATGCAGTTCAGTTAGAGACGAACTCCACGCAGCATGTAAACTATAATACTCAGTGTTCAGCTTCTATGATGATAAACCTGTTTGTGTTGAGTTTATACAACAAAGGAAACAAGGGTAGAAAATAATAATAATAATAATGTTAATGTGAGCATGGTTTTATTCTTGTGTTTCATTAACGCTCAATAAAGAAAAAACGTATTTAACAAAGTGTTTACACTCTGATTCTCACCTCTGACAAACAGCAGCAGCAGCAGAGGCTCATGGGTAATGTAGTATTCTTACCAGCCTCAGAAACAAAGTGTAAATGATCTAAACATACAGTATGGTCTAATTATTAGGATTAAAATCACTTCACAGCTCAGAACTGTGGCTGAAGCTGAGATTAGTTAGAGAGCTAACGCTGAGCTAACCCTGAGCTAACCCTGAGTTAACGCTGAGCTAACCCTGAGCTAACCCTGAGCTAACGCTGAGCTAAACCGGAGCTAACACTGAGTTAACGCTGAGCTAACCCTGAGCTAACGCTGAGCTAAACCGGAGCTAACACTGAGCTAACGCTGAGCTAACGCTGAGCTAACGCTGAGCTAACCCTGAGCTAACGCTGAGCTAACCTTGAGCTAACGCTGACAGGTTGGGAACGGTTCGGCAGCTGAGCAGAAATCAAACAGGAAATGAGAGAAACAGAAATCTGTACAACAGTTAGTTTAATGTGAGAAACATTTCAACGTCTCACAGATCGCTTCAGTCAACATCATCATGAGTTTGTTCTTCTAATCCAGTCTAAATAAATAATATCAGTGCTGGTTCTTCCTCTCTGACAGCAGCTCAAATATTTCAGATCTTCAATTTATTTCTAGTTTGGTTGAACAGAAGTCTCCCATGTTCAAAACATTCACTTCTCAATCTTGTATTTCTGATCATGAATCAATTCTTAAATAAAAGTCTGGGTGTGAACTTGTTCAATGATGTGTCACATGATCAATCTCCATGACGACAGAGTCACGTGATGAAGTTAACAGTATTTACAGGTTGAAAGTTTCACTGACGGCAACTTTACAAGCAATCAAAGAAAAGAAAAGAAGTTGTACTGAAGACAAGTCTCTGAGGTCTTTATGGTTTCATTGATCTTTAGAGCTGCAACTTCCAGTTATTCTCATTATATATTCATCTGCTGATCAATCAGCAGCTGTTTAGTCTCTCTGCTCTGAAACATGAATCAAGCTTTAATCACATTTATTGATCAGTCAGATTATTGATTATTGATGCTTTAAACACATCTGAGCTTCTTTGGGATTCTTAGACTGGGTCAAAGTGTGAGTGTAGAACATGAACAGGATGTAAGGGTTAAAATGACTCAGAATAATTGATCAGTTATCAAAATAGTTGATTGTTTTAATATTTGGCAACTAATCAATGAATTGACTAATAGTTGCAGCTCTAAAGAACAAAATCTGAGCTTCAACAACTTCCCCAACAACTGTCATCACAAGATCCAACTGTGATGTTCCTGAAGCTTTCAACCACATCTCATGGCTTTCCTCACAGATATCAGCTCAGTGTCTTTGACTTGGATGAGAGTGAACAGCTGAGCAGTGAAAGTTCAGTTTGATGATCGTCGTCGTCTCAGCAGCTTCAGTCCAGAAGTTCTTGTGTCAAACAGTTTGTGGGAAGATGCAGTGTCTGGTTTTGGCAGCGACCAGTAGTCACGGTAACAGTGGTCATGGTAACAGTAGTCATGGTGACAGTGGTCATGGTGACAGTGGTCATGGTAACAGTGGTCATGGTGACAGTGGTCATGGTAACAGTGGTCATGGTAACAGGGGTCATGGTAACAAGGGTCATGGTAACAGGGGTCATGGTAAAAGGGGTCATGGTAACAAGGGTCATGGTAACAGTAGTCATGGTAACAGTAGTCATGGTAACAGTGGTCATGGTGACAGTAGTCATGGTGACAGTAGTCATGGTAACAGTGGTCATGGTGACAGTAGTCATGGTAACAGTAGTCATGGTGACAGTAGTCATGGTAACAGTGGTCATGGTGACAGTAGTCATGGTAACAGGGGGGAGGCAGTGCAGCGTCAGTAGTCGTCGTAGCGGTACGTGTTGGGGTAGGCGTAGCGGTAGTCGTAGCCGTCGCTCCTCTCCGTTTTGGTCTGTAGAGGTTCAGGCTGGAACGACAGAGACTTGATGACTCCACCCGACTCCTCCGTCACCTTCACCTCCGTGGAGTAGGAGGGGGAGGAGGTGTCGTCCAGCAGGGAGGAGCAGCCGGGGAGGCCGGGGGGTTTGGGAGGAGCGCAGGGCTGGTAGGACGGGAGGCCGCCTGGAGGTTTGGGACACGGCTGGTAGGAGACCTGAGGAGGAAGATCAGTGCTGCTGTTAGTGTGACAGAGACAGGAAGGGTTCACTCCCATACCCCCCCCCCCACACCCCCCACACACCCCCACCGCCCCCCCACCAACTGCAGAGTGGTGTAACAGCACAGAAAGTACACGCTTCAGTACATTTTCAGTACAGCAGGAAGCCACTGTCCCGGGGGGGGAGTCCTGATTGGCTGTTAATCATGTGTCTCTTCTAGACTTCAGACTGCAAAGATGGAGGATTATTAAACATGGAGCATCGTCCCGTTACACCACCCAACCAAAGCTCCGCTGCAGCACATTAACACAAGCACATTTACATCCATATTTACCTCATGGCTGCCAGCCAATAAGAAGAGAGCTGGGGCCCCAGGTGGGAGGAGTCTCACTTTCTTTAAGGTTGTCCCACCTCCCTCCTGGGGACCCTAAAGCCCGGACACAGGTCTGTTTATACACCACAAACATCCACAACCTACACACTGCATTTAAAGTGACGCTGCTCACTTCTCATTGGCTCACAGCCCTTGGTCATGTGACTAGTCCAGCTGGAATAATCTCTCACCTTGGTCGTCGTGGTGATGATGGTCTGCAGCGCTGCGGGGGACCCTGGGGGGTTGCTGGGGTAACGGCAGGGGTACTCGGTGCTGTAGTAGTGGTGGTTGTCTCCGTAGGGGGCGGAGCTCTTCAGCAGCTCCTTCCAGCCCGCTTTGGTTTGAGGATCGTAGGAGGAAGAGGAGGAGGAGGAGAGAGGAACCGACGCCGAAGAGGAGGAGGAAGAGGAGCCGAGGACGGGAGCCACCCTGCACACAAACCAGACCTGATCAGACCTGTTCAATATGTGGTTTACCTTTCAGCAGCTGGTCTGGAGGGGGGGGGGCTGACCTGGGGTCGCAGAGGTCAGAGGTCACAGGATACGACGGCGAGGTCAGGTATCCTTGGAACTCGTAGCTGGGCCGGCCCATGTAGAGCCTGGGATTGGCTGGTTTCTGCAGTGTGGGTGTGGCCTCCCCCAGTGGATTGTGGGGGTTGTAGTAGGGGTCCGGACTCTGGAATGCTGGGTAATGCTGCGGGAAGTTTGGCTCCATGAAAGAGATCCGGTCTGACGGCTCCACGCAGGACAGCAGGGCCGGACCCAGAGCCTGCAGCCACGGGAGGAAGCAGGTCAGTTACCATGGTTACAGCTGAGAGGGGGGTCAGTTACCATGGTTACAGCTGGGGGGTTCAGTTACCATGGTAACAGCTCCTAGTGTATGCTGCTATAGGCTTAGACTACATTTACATTCATTCATCATTAACTTACACTGAGTCTCTAAAGACTGATTGATTGATTGATTGGTTGATTGATTGATTGATTGATTGATTGATTGGTTGATTGATTGGTTGATTGGTTGATTGGTTGGTTGATTGATTGGTTGATTGATTGTCCACCTGTGTTTCGATGAGTCGTCTCTTTGGCGGGAACGGAGGCGAGCTGACTCGTCTCTTCACTGAACTTCTTCTGGCTTCTGTCTCAGACTTGGACTCTGGTCTGGGATGATCGTGGACTCCTTTAGCCTGAACAACAACAATAAATACATCATAAACCAGATCAGGTCTGGACCAGTAGAGACTGGTAGCATGTGGGGGGGGGGTGGGGGGGATGATGGGGGGGCAGTGGGCCTCACCTGGAAGAAGATGGCCTTCCCGTCGACCCTCCAGAAGTTAGTGACGGGGTAACCGCTGTGACCGCGACACGGCAGCAGCTCCAGACCTCCGTTACAGCTCGGACACAGCTTCTCTGAAACACACAGAGTCCAGACAGGTGAGCAGGAGGACCGCACCTGGACCGCACCTGGACCAGAGTCCAGACAGGACCAGAGTCCAGACAGGACCGCACCTGGACCGCACCTGGACCAGAGTCCAGACAGGACCGCACCTGGACCAGAGTCCAGACAGGACCAGAGTCCAGACAGGACCGCACCTGGACCAGTCTGACTGTCTGTGGGGGGACTGGTCTAAGCTCCTCACTGCTGGTTGTGGTTGTGGTTCTGGTTCTAGTTGTGGTTGTGGTTCTGGTTCTAGTTCTGGTTCTAGTTGTGGTTGTGGTTCTAGTTCTAGTTCTGGTTGTGGTTCTGGTTCTAGTTGTGGTTCTAGTTCTGGTTCTAGTTGTGGTTGTGGTTGTGGTTCTAGTTCTGGTTCTAGTTGTGGTTGTGGTTCTAGTTCTGGTTCTAGTTCTGGTTCTAGTTGTGGTTGTGGTTCTTACTCTGCTGTTTCTGCCGGGCCTTGTCACAGATGGCGGGGCGGAGCTGCAGTCTGGATCCGTCGGGCAGCGAGCAGCCTCGAGAACAGACCACTACGCCCAAACAGGACTTCTTGAGGATCTGACAGTTGTGGTTGTTGGTGTTCCTCATGGCCCAGCCGGACAGGTGCCGCTGGGCGTTCTTATCCTCCGCTAGAACCAACAGAACAAAACCAGGTTTAATATAAACTCCATCAGAACGTTGAGTCCACATGTTGAATCAGACAGAGATAGTGACATCACTAGTTTAAATGGGACAGAGATAGTGACATCACTAGTTTAAATGGGACAGAGATAGTGACATCACTAGTTTAAATGGGACAGAGATAGTGACATCACTGTAGTTTAAATGGGACAGAGATAGTGACATCACTGTAGTTTAAATGGGACAGAGATAGTGACATCACTGTAGTTTAAATGGGACAGAGATAGTGACATCACTAGTTTAAATGGGACAGAGATAGTGACATCACTAGTTTAAATAGGACAGAGATAGTGACATCACTGTAGTTTAAATGGGACAGAGATAGTGACATCACTAGTTTAAATGGGACAGAGATAGTGACATCACTAGTTTAATGGGACAGAGATAGTGACATCACTGTAGTTTAAATGGGACAGAGATAGTGACATCACTAGTTTAAATGGGACAGAGATAGTGACATCACTAGTTTAAATGGGACAGAGATAGTGACATCACTAGTTTAAATGGGACAGAGATAGTGACATCACTGTAGTTTAAATGGGACAGAGATAGTGACATCA
The DNA here is from genome assembly GCF_027409825.1 of Scomber japonicus. NCBI lineage: Eukaryota > Metazoa > Chordata > Actinopteri > Scombriformes > Scombridae > Scomber > Scomber japonicus. Next base: position 303,101 of record NC_070598.1, on the reverse strand, counting down.
CTAGTTTAAATGGGACAGAGATAGTGACATCACTAGTTTAAATGGGACAGAGATAGTGACATCACTGCAGTTTAAATGGGACAGAGATAGTGACATCACTAGTTTAAATGGGACAGAGATAGTGACATCACTAGTTTAAATGGGACAGAGATAGTGACATCACTGTAGTTTAAATGGGACAGAGATAGTGACATCACTAGTTTAAATGGGACAGAGATAGTGACATCACTAGTTTAAATGGCTGATAGGACAGACTCCTGTCCTCCACCACATCACTCCTGTCCTCCATCACATCACTCCTGTCCTCCACCCATCACTCCTGTCCTCCATCACATCACTCCTGTCCTCCATCACATCACTCCTGTCCTCCACCACATCACTCCTGTCATCCACCACATCACTCCTGTCCTCCATCACATCACTCCTGTCCTCCACCCATCACTCCTGTCCTCCATCACATCACTCCTGTCCTCCATCACATCACTCCTGTCCTCCACCACATCACTCCTGTCCTCCACCACATCACTCCTGTCCTCCATCCATCCATCACTCCTGTCCTCCACCACATCACTCCTGTCCTCCATCACATCACTCCTGTCCTCCATCACATCACTCCTGTCCTCCACCACATCACTCCTGTCCTCCACCACATCACTCCTGTCCTCCATCACATCACTCCTGTCCTCCACCACATCACATCACTCCTGTCCTCCACCACATCACTCCTGTCCTCCATCACATCACTCCTGACCTCCACCACATCACTCCTGTCCTCCTCCACCACATCACTCCTGTCCTCCATCACATCACTCCTGTCCTCCATCCATCACTCCTGTCCTCCTCCACCACATCACTCCTGTCCTCCATCACATCACTCCTGTCCTCCATCCATCACTCCTGTCCTCCATCCATCCATCACTCCTGTCCTCCATCCATCACATCACTCCTGTCCTCCATCACATCACTCCTGTCCTACACCACATCACTCCTGTCCTCCTCCACCACATCACTCCTGTCCTCCATCACATCACTCCTGTCCTCCATCCATCACATCACTCCTGTCCTCCATCACATCACTCCTGTCCTCCTCCACATCACTCCTGTCCTCCATCACATCACTCCTGACCTCCACCACATCACTCCTGTCCTCCTCCACCACATCACTCCTGTCCTCCATCACATCACTCCTGTCCTCCATCCATCCATCACTCCTGTCCTCCACCCATCACTCCTGTCCTCCACCACATCACTCCTGTCCTCCATCACATCACTCCTGTCCTCCATCACATCACTCCTGTCCTCCTCCACCACATCACTCCTGTCCTCCATCACATCACTCCTGTCCTACACCACATCACTCCTGTCCTCCATCCACCACATCACTCCTGACCTCCATCACATCACTCCTGTCCTCCACCACATCACTCCTGTCCTCCATCCACCACATCACTCCTGACCTCCACCACATCACTCCTGACCTCCATCACATCACTCCTGTCCTACACCACATCACTCCTGTCCTCCTCCACCACATCACTCATGTCCTCCATCACATCACTCATGTCCTCCATCCATCACATCACTCCTGTCCTCCACCACATCACTCCTGTCCTCCACCACATCACTCCAGTCCTCCATCACTCCTGTCCTCCATCACATCACTCCTGTCCTCCACCACATCACTCCTGTCCTCCATCACATCACTCCTGTCCTCCACCCATCACTCCTGTCCTCCATCACATCACTCCTGTCCTCCATCCATCACTCCTGTCCTCCATCACATCACTCCTGTCCTCCACCACATCACTCCATCCATCACTCCTGTCCTCCATCACATCACTCCTGTCCTCCATCACATCACTCCTGTCCTCCACCACATCACCCCTGTCCTCCTCCACCACATCACTCCTGTCCTCCATCACTCCTGACCTCCATCCATCACTCCTGACCTCCATCCATCACTCCTGTCCTCCATCCATCACTCCTGTCCTCCATCACATCACTCCTGACCTCCACCCATCACACCACTCCTGTCCTCCATCACATCACTCCTGTCCTCCATCCATCACATCACTCCTGACCTCCACCCATCACACCACTCATGTCCTCCATCACATCACTCCTGTCCTCCATCACTCCTGTCCTCCACCACATCACTCCTGTCCTCCTCCACATCACTCCTGTCCTCCACCACATCACTCCTGTCCTCCATCCACCACATCACTCCTGTCCTCCACCCATCACTCCTGTCCTCCATCCAATCACTCCTGTCCTCCACCCATCACTCCTGTCCTCCATCCAATCACTCCTGTCCTCCACCACATCACTCCTGTCCTCCATCACATCACTCCTGTCCTCCATCACATCACTCCTGTCCTCCATCACATCACTCCTGTCCTCCACCACATCACTCCTGTCCTCCATCCATCACTCCTGTCCTCCATCACATCACTCCTGTCCTCCACCACATCACTCCTGTCCTCCATCCATCACTCCTGTCCTCCATCCACCACATCACTCCTGTCCTCCATCCATCACTCCTGTCCTCCATCACATCACTCCTGTCCTCCACCACATCACTCCTGTCCTCCATCACATCACTCCTGTCCTCCACCACATCACTCATGTCCTCCATCACATCACTCCTGTCCTCCATCCATCACTCCTGTCCTCCATCACATCACTCCTGTCCTCCACCCATCACTCTGGTTTCACGGGTCAACCCAACATGATACCAGTAAAAAGGTTCCATCATTGCGTCCTTTCAAAGTTCTGGATCATTTAAAACCATTTTAATAATAATACTTCATTACTGTCTGATGGCTGATGGGACAGAGCTGGGTTAGGGTGGTTAGGGTGTAGCGGGTGTAGCGCATAGGTGTCAAAGTCATCCCACAAAGGGCCGTGTGGCTGCAGGAGCACACCAGGCTGAACTCACTCTTCAGTAAATGGACTGTACTTATATATCACCTTTCTAGTCTGTGTGACCACTCAAAGCGCTTTACATGACATCATTCACCCTTTCACACACATTCATACACTGATGGCAGGAGCTACCACGCAGGGTGCCAACCTGCTCATCAGGGGGAGTCTAACCATTCATTAACATTCATACACCGTTGGCATAGCAACAGGAGCAATTTGGGGTTAAGTGTCTTGCCCAAGGACACATGGACATGTGGACTGGAGGAGCCGGGAATCGAACCACCAATCTTCCAATTGGAGGACGACCGCTCTACCTCCTGAACCACAGCCGCTGATTGGTGTGCACGTGTGCTCCTGCAGCCACACGGCCCTTAGTGGGATGAGACCTGTAGCGGGTTCGGGACCTGTAGTGGGTTCGGGACCTGTAGCGGGTTCGGGACCTGTAGCGGGTTCGGGACCTGTAGCGGGTTCGGGACCTGTAGCGGGTTCGGGACCTATAGCGGGTTCGGGACCTGTAGCGGGTTAGGGACCTGTAGCGGGTTCGGGACCTCCAGCTGCTGGTTTACAGGGATCCTGGATCCTGGTGCAGCTACTAGAACTTCAACTACTGGATTTAAGGACTTCTTGTATTTTAGGGTTAGGGTTAAACCCAGACACCGAGCATGAGATGAAACAGCTGCTTCCTGTTTCTATACACAGCAGCCTCTTACTGCTGCAGGGAACCAATCAGCAGCCTGCAGGGAACCAATCAGCAGCCTGTAGGGAACCAATCAGCAGCTTCTTACTGCTGCAGGGAACCAATCAGCAGCTTCTTACTGCTGCAGGGAACCAATGAGCAGCCTCTTACTGCTGCAGGGAACCAATGAGCAGCCTCTTACCGCTGCAGGGAACCAATCAGCAGCCTCTTACTGCTGCAGGGAACCAATCAGCAGCTTCTTACTGCTGCAGGGAACCAATCAGCAGCCTGCAGGGAACCAATCAGCAGCCTGCAGGGAACCAATCAGCAGCCTCTTACTGCTGCAGGGAACCAATCAGCAGCTTCTTACTGCTGCAGGGAACCAATGAGCAGCCTCTTACTGCTGCAGGGAACCAATGAGCAGCTTCTTACTGCTGCAGGGAACCAATCAGCAGCTTCTTACTGCTGCAGGGAACCAATGAGCAGCCTCTTACTGCTGCAGGGAACCAATCAGCAGCCTGTAGGGAACCAATGAGCAGCCTGTAGGGAACCAATCAGCAGCCTCTTACCGCTGTAGATGTAGCGGACGTATCCGTCGGTCCATTCCTGAAACGGGTCGAACTGCTTCGTGTCCTGAAGAAACAAGATCACAGTCAGTCCACTTCCTGCCAACACCCCTTCAAATTAAAATCAGTTCATTTCCTGCCAACACCCCTTCAAATTAAAATCAGTTCACTTCCTGCCGTCACCCCTTCAAAATAAAATCAGTTCACTTCCCGCCGTCACCCCTTCAAATTAAAATCAGTTCACTTCCTGCCGTCACCCCTTCAAAATAAAATCAGTTCACTTCCCGCCGTCACCCCTTCAAATTAAAATCAGTTCACTTCCTGCCGTCACCCCTTCAAATTAAAATCAGTTCACTTCCTGCCGTCACCCCTTCAAATTAAAATCAGTTCACTTCCTGCCAACACCCCTTCAAATTAAAATCAGTTCACTTCCTGCCGTCACCCCTTCAAATTAAAATCAGTTCACTTCCTGCCGTCACCCCTTCAAATTAAAATCGGTTCACTTCCTGCTGTCACCCCTTCAAATTAAAATCAGTTCACTTCCTGCCGTCACCCCTTCAAATTAAAATCAGTTCACTTCCTGCCGTCACCCCTTCAAATTAAAATCAGTTCACTTCCTGCTGTCACCCCTTCAAATTAAAACTCAGCTACCATTTAAAACACGTTTCAGGTTCATTACTGGATGTTTAACCTTAAACAGGCGGGATGGTGATTGGATGATTCAAATATGTGAAGAAGCATTTTGGATTTTAAGGTTGTGTGAGTGTGTGAGTGTGTGTGTGTGTGTGTGTGAGTGTGTGAGTGTGTGTGTGTGTGTGTGAGTGTGTGAGTGTGTGTGTGTGTGTGTGAGTGTGTGTGAGTGTGTGTGAGTGTGTGTGTGTGTGTGTGAGTGTGTGAGTGTGTGTGTGTGTGTGTGAGTGTGTGAGTGTGTGTGTGTGTGTGAGTGTGTGTGTGTGTGTGAGTGTGTGTGAGTGTGTGTGAGTGTGTGTGAGTGTGTGAGTGTGTGAGTGTGTGTGAGTGTGTGAGTGTCCTGGTGGAGATGAAAGCTGCTGTTAGGGTTCGGGATATAAAACAGCTGAATGTTTTAATATCACACATACTAGTTTTATTATTTCTTTTTTTTTTTCTTTAAGTATATTTTTTGGGGCTTTTTGCCTTTAATGTTCAGGACAGTGGAGACAGACAGGAAGCAGGAGGCAGAGAGGGGGGGGGGAATGACACGCAGGATAAGACCGCTCGGCTCGGGATTCGAACCGCTGATCTTTTATTATTACTGATAAAGTAAAAACCACCACGAGCTCCAAGTTTACCAACTAAACAACCACGTTAACTCATCGGCTGCCAGAGAGAGAGAGAGCAGAGCCTCGTACTGCAGCATTTAGATCCTTCAACACCCCAGAACATAGAACACAGAACACAGAACACAGAACATAGAACATAGAACATAGAACATAGAACATAGAACATAGTGTTCTCTAAACACCGAAGGAACCAAAAGAGAGAGAGAAACATCATGACTGACGTTGATGGCAGCCGATGAGTTAATGATCCTAACAATAGTCTGTTTAAGGGTTAGAGCTTTAATATCACACACACTGAGACACACACACACACACACACACACACACTGAGACACACACACACACACACACACTGAGACACACACACACACACACACACTGAGACACACACACACACACACACACACACACACTGAGACACACACACACACACACACACACACACACACTGAGACACACACACACACACACACACACACACACTGAGACACACACACACACCCACACACACACTGAGACACACACACACACACACACACACACACACACTGAGACACACACACACACACACACACACACACACTGAGACACACACACACACACACACACTGAGACACACACACACACACACACACACACACACACACACACACACTGAGACACACACACGTATTTTCTGTGTAATGAGAAGTAAGAAGAGAGTATTTTTATATTATTATATTTTTATTAGTTTTATTTTGTAGAACAGAATATTAATTATTAAATATTAATTATTTGTTAATATTCAGTAAAAATCATTTTAAACATTTAAATTAAAAATGTTTCATTTTTAGAAACAGACGAGACATTTATTATATTTATATGTTTTAATGTATTTATGTTATTATACCCTATTTATATATTATTATATATATTTATATATTATTATATATTATTATATTTATATATAATTATATATTATTATATTTATATATATATTATTATATATTATTTATATTATTATATATTATTATATTATTATATTTATATATATATAATAATATTCTGAGTGTGTGCTCACTGAGTGTTTTAAACATGTTTAAAGAACAGAAACAGAAGCTTTATTATAATCAGCATATTTATGTTCCTATTAATATATAAAGTATTATTATTAATATAAACTATTACTACTATTAATATAAAGTATATTATTAACAGAACAGATGAAAGAAACAGAAACAATCATTTAAATAAATAAAGCAGAATAACTCTGAATGTGTTTCTATTTAAACATCACAACCTGCTTTACTCACACCTGACATTATATTATATTATATGTTATTATATATATTATATATTACATTATATTATATTATATTATATTATATTATATTATATTATATTATATATTATATATTATGGTATGTGTGAGAAATGTCCGACGCTCCGAACAGTTTGTCTCACATCAACCGGAACATGAAGATCCAACACTTCCCACAATAACACTTTATATACATATATATACACTATATACTATATAGTGTATATAAATATATATACTATATATACCAGACTATATAAATATAAATATAATAGAGTAATAAACCAGGTCGCCGTCATGTTTAATTCCTCCCGTACTTCCGGTCTGAGTCTCGCTTATTAAACAAACTCATGATTATTAATTATTATTAATTAACCCTAACTGAGTATCGATCATCAATAATCAGCTGATCGATAGGCGACGCAGCTCCGTCACCATGGCAACCCGCTTTCCCGCTTTCTGCTTTATTATTTAAATAAATGTGTAATAAAGTTTCTCTGAAGCAGATTCACACTAAATGTTTCTGTTTGTTACATTTCATTCATTTTATAAAACACGTTTTATTATATTTATATATTTTATTTTGAAGGTCTCAGAAACCAGACGAAGCTCCGCGAACATTAAACTCTTTAAAATCAGATTCTTAATATAAGAGAGAATTTATATTTAATTTATATTTAAATGATTTTTATTATTCTCAATGTTTGTATTTCCTGTTTCTGTAATTAATAAATAAAATAACAGTTAATATAAATATAATATTATATATATAAATATATATTATATAATATTATATTTATATGAGTTAATTATAATAAAGAACATTTCGACCGTTTATTAAACACACTGAGCTTTTATTCTGTTAATGAAATGTTCTGATTCTGTTTCCTGTTCAAAGATTAAATGTTTTATATAAACTGATGTTCCCAGTGTTCCCAGTGTTCCCAGTGTTCCCAGCGTTCCCAGTGTTCCCAGTGTTCCCAGCGTTCCCAGTGTTCCCAGTGTTCCCAGCGTTCCCAGCGTCAGTGTTCCCAGTGTTCCCAGTGTCAGTGTTCCCAGTGTTCACAGTGTTCCCAGCGTCAGTGTTCCCAGTGTTCCCAGTGTTCCCAGCGTCAGTGTTCCCAGTGTTCCCAGTGTTCCCAGCGTCAGTGTTCCCAGTGTTCCCAGTGTTCCCAGCGTCAGTGTTCCCAGTGTTCCCAGTGTTCCCAGCGTCAGTGTTCCCAGCGTCAGTGTTCCCAGTGTTCCCAGCGTCAGCGTTCCCAGCGTCAGCGTTCCCAGTGTTCCCAGCGTCAGCGTTCCCAGCGTCAGCGTTCCCAGTGTTCCCAGCGTCAGT
>NC_070598.1:267500-285000 GCF_027409825.1 Scomber japonicus | reverse complement strand
TATAAAGATGGAGGAGTGTGTGTCTCGTGGTGATTCCTCTCAGCTGGTTTCTCTGCTTCACTACGAAGGTCTGACCAGCACCACGCTGACCCGGCTGGACCAGCTGGTCACCAAGGTAACGGGCCGGGGTGTGGTCTCCAAGGTAACGGGCCGGGGTTGTGGTCTCCATGGTAACAGCTGTTTTGTGCACAGGAGCTAAGCGGTCACGGGTTCGGCCGGGTCCGCGTGGTGCTGAGGTCCGTAGAGGTTCTCTCAGAGAACCGAGACGACCTGCAGACGCTCATCGACCGAGGACTCACCGCCAAGGTGACTATTGATCCCATCAGCTGATCAGCTGACCGATCAGCTGACCGATCAGCTGACCCGCCGCCGATCAGCTGACCCGCCACCGATCAGCTGACCGATCAGCTGATCGATCAGCTGACCTGCTCCCGATCAGCTGACCCGTGTTTGTGTTCAGGTTCTGTCCTGGTTCCAAACGGTCCGCAACCTCCTGACCTCTGACCTCCAGAGAAGCTCCGCCCCCCTGCAGAAACTCACTGACGGGTTCTACGACTACTTCCTGGTGAGGATCTGGATCTGGTTCTCCTGGTGAGGATCTGGATCTGGTTCTCCTGGTGAGGATCTGGATCTGGTTCTCCTGGTGAGGATCTGGATCTGGTTCTCCTGGTGAGGAGTTGGATCTGGTTCTCCTGGTTCTCCTGGTTCTCCTGGTTCTCCTGGTTCTCTTGGTTCTCTTGGTTCTCCTGGTTCTCCTGGCTCTCCTGGTTCTCTTGGTTCTCCTGGTTCTCCTGGTTCTCCTGGTTCTCTTGGCTCTCCTGGTTCTCCTGGTTCTCCTGGTTCTCCTGGCTCTCTTGGTTCTCCTGGTTCTCCTGGTTCTCTTGGTTCTCCTGGTTCTCTTGGTTCTCCTGGTTCTCCTGGTTCTCCTGGTTCTCCTGGTTCTCCTGGTTCTCTTGGTTCTCCTGGTTCTCCTGGCCCTCCTGGTTCTCCTGGTTCTCCTGGTTCTCTTGGTTCTCCTGGCTCTCTTGGTTCTCCTGGTTCTCCTGGTTCTCCTGGTTCTCCTGGTTCTCTTGGTTCTCCTGGTTCTCTTGGTTCTCCTGGTTCTCCTGGTTCTCTTGGTTCTCTTGGTTCTCCTGGTTCTCCTGGTTCTCTTGGTTCTCTTGGTTCTCCTGGTTCTGTTGTTTAGTGTAACGGTTTGTCTTTGTCTTCCAGCTGCTGGGTCAAAGTTCGCTTCCAGGTTTGTTTCTTCATTTTGTCACATGTACATTCACCTGTCTGTCTCTCACCTGTCTGTCTCTCACCTGTCTGTCTCTCACCTGTCTGTCTCTCTCTCACCTGTCTGTCTCTCTCTCACCTGTCTGTCTCTCACCTGTCTGTCTGTCTCCACCTGTCTGTCTGTCTGTCTCTCACCTGTCTGTCTCTCACCTGTCTGTCTCTCACCTGTCTGTCTCTCTCACCTGTCTGTCTCTCACCTGTCTGTCTGTCTCTCACCTGTCTGTCTCTCACCTGTCTGTCTCTCACCTGTCTGTCTCTCACCTGTCTGTCTCTCCTGTCTGTCTGTCTCTCACCTGTCTGTCTCTCACCTGTCTGTCTCTCACCTGTCTGTCTCTCCTGTCTGTCTCTCTCTCACCTGTCTGTCTCTCACCTGTCTGTCTCTCGCCTGTCTGTCTCTCTACCTGTCTGTCTCTGACCTGTCTCTCTCTCACCTGTCTGTCTCTCTCCTGTCTGTCTCTCTCCTGTCTGTCTCTCACCTGTCTGTCTGTCTCTCACCTGTCTGTCTCTCACCTGTCTGTCTCTCACCTGTCTGTCTGTCTCTCACCTGTCTGTCTGTCTCTCACCTGTCTGTCTCTACCTGTCTGTCTCTCACCTGTCTGTCTCTGACCTGTCTGTCTGTCTCTCACCTGTCTGTCTGTCTCTCACCTGTCTGTCTCTCACCTGTCTGTCTCTCACCTGTCTGTCTCTCACCTGTCTGTCTGTCTCTCACCTGTCTGTCTCTCACCTGTCTGTCTGTCTCTCACCTGTCTGTCTCTCACCTGTCTGTCTCTCACCTGTCTGTCTGTCTCTTACCTGTCTGTCTCTCACCTGTCTGTCTGTCTCTCACCTCTCTGTCTCTCACCTGTCTGTCTCTACCTGTCTGTCTCTCACCTGTCTCTCTCTCTACCTGTCTGTCTCTCACCTGTCTGTCTCTCACCTGTCTGTCTCTCTACCTGTCTGTCTCTCACCTGTCTGTCTCTACCTGTCTCTCTCTCACCTGTCTGTCTCTCAGTCAGTCAGCTGTCTGTGGTTCTTCTTCAATTGGCAGCGTCTGCTCTGGAACCAAACATCGTCTTCACTCTGAGACTAGAGGTAATCTATTACTCTGCTACTCTAGAGGTAATCTATTACTCTGCTCCTCTAGAGGTAATCTATTACTCTGCTACTCTATTACTCTGTTACTCTAGAGGTAATCTATTACTCTGTTACTCTAGAGGTAATCTATTACTCTGTTACTCTATTACTCTGTTACTCTATTACTCTGTTACTCTAGAGGTAATCTATTACTCTGTTACTCTAGAGGTAATCTATTACTCTGCTGCTCTAGAGGTAATCTATTACTCTGTTACTCTAGAGGTAATCTATTACTCTGCTACTCTAAAGGTAATCTATTACTCTGCTGCTCTATTACTCTGCTACTCTAAAGGTAATCTATTACTCTGCTGCTCTAGAGGTAATCTATTACTCTGCTACTCTAAAGGTAATCTATTACTCTGCTGCTCTATTACTCTGCTGCTCTAGAGGTAATCTATTACTCTGTTACTCTAGAGGTAATCTATTACTCTGCTGCTCTAGAGGTAATCTATTACTCTGCTGCTCTAGAGGTAATCTATTACTCTGTTACTCTAGAGGTAATCTATTACTCTGCTGCTCTAGAGGTAATCTATTACTCTGTTACTCTAGAGGTAATCTGTTACTCTGCTACTCTAGAGGTAATCTATTACTCTGCTGCTCTAGAGGTAATCTATTACTCTGTTGCTCTAGAGGTAATCTGTTACTCTGCTCCTCTAGAGGTAATCTATTACTCTGCTCCTCTAGAGGTAATCTATTACTCTGCTACTCTAGAGGTAATCTATTACTCTTTCAGGCGATCAGAACCTTCAACAGCATCCTGGAATCTCTGAGCCGAGAACAACGGAGACTGATCCAGAACCACCAGAACCTCAGAGACACACTGTAACACACACACACACACACACACACACACACACACACACACACTATAACACACACACACACACACACACACACACACTGTCTCACACACACACACACACACACACACACTGTAACACACACACACACACTGTAACACACACACATACCTGTTTTACTACCTGGTGGGGACCCTGACTGGGGTCTAAAGGGTCTAGAGACATAATTTTAACTCCTCATCATAATTCTGTTTGAACATAAAATAAATAACTTGAAATATCAAAAACTCTCATAAATCAGAAACCTGAATGTTACCCCCCCCCCCCCGTTGGAACCCGTAATGCTAACGTCTATTAGCATACAGTTGACATCACTGTTAGCCACAGTACAATTCATATTCAGTACCAACCCTAACCCAGGGGGCTAATCGCTAAGCTAATATGCTAATACGAAGCTAACATGCTAATATACACACTGCCGGTCCCCACGGGTTAGTAATATTTCAGGTTTCGGTCCCCACCAGGATAGAAAAACGCACACACACACACACACACACTGTAACACACACACACACACTGTAACACACACACACACAGTAATACACACACACACTGTAACACACACACACACACACACACTGTAACACACACACACACACACACTGTAACACACACACACACTGTAACACACACACACACACTGTAACACACACACACACTGTAACACACACACACACTGTAACACACACACACACACTGTAACACACACACACACTGTAACACACACACACACTGTAACACACACACACACACACACACTGTAACACACACACACACTGTAACACACACACACACACACACACAGTAACACACACACACACACACAGTAACACACACACACACACACAGTAACACACAGTAACAGCGGTTGTCTCCCTCAGCTCTCATGTAGCTCGCGCCGTGCTCGGGGTCGGAGGTCAGTCTGAGTAGAAACGACGTGATTGGTCAGCAGTGTGAGTCGGTCTGTGTTTGAAGCGTTCTCATTGGTCGTGTTTCAGACTACGAGCTGCAGGTCAGCCTATCAGAGGCTCTGTGCCGGCTGACGCCCAGGAAGGAGCGGCAGCAGAGAGCCAATCACTGGTTCTCTAGCTGTGACATCACCAACGCCTTCTGTGACATCAGAGACGGAGACTTTGAGGTGGTGAGTGACCTCTGACCTCTCTCTCTCTCTCTCTCTCTCTCTCTCTCTCTCTCTCTCTCTCTCTCTCTCTCTCTCTCTCTCTCTGACCCGTCTCTCTCCCTCTCTCTCAGGACTGTCGGCGTTTCCTGAACTTCGTTAACGGTTTCCATGGCGACGGCAGCAGGAGGTGATTAGCAGTAACTGATCAGCATCTTCTGATAATCGATCAATACTTCATCAGGTTTTCTGTCTGGCAGGATTTACACCTTCCCCTGCCGCCGAGCCTTCCTCGACTCCACAGAGGTACGACTCATCTGTTCCCTCATCTGTTCCCTCATCTGTCCCCTCACCTGTTCCCTCATCTGTCCCCTCAGCTGTTCCCCTCATCTGTCCCCTCAGCTGTTCCCTCAGCTGTCCCCTCATCTGTCCCCTCATCTGTTCCCTCACCTGTCCCCTCAGCTGTTCCCTCAGCTGTTCCCTCAGCTGTTCCCTCAGCTGTTCCCTCACCTGTTCCCTCACCTGTTCCCTCAGCTGTCCCCTCACCTGTCCCCTCACCTGTCCCCTCACCTGTCCCCTCATCTGTTCCCTCATCTGTCCCCTCATCTGTCCCCTCACCTGTCCCCTCAGCTGTTCCCTCAGCTGTTCCCTCAGCTGTTCCCTCATCTGTCCCCTCATCTGTCCCCTCACCTGTCCCCTCACCTGTTCCCTCATCTGTTCCCCTCATCTGTCCCCTCACCTGTTCCCTCATCTGTCCCCTCATCTGTCCCCTCATCTGTCCCCCTCACCTGTTCCCCTCACCTGTTCCCTCAGCTGTTCCCTCATCTGTCCCCTCATCTGTCCCCTCACCTGTTCCCTCAGCTGTTCCCTCAGCTGTTCCCTCATCTGTCCCCTCATCTGTTCCCTCATCTGTTCCCTCATCTGTTCCCCTCACCTGTTCCAGCTGTTCCCTCAGCTGTTCCCTCAGCTGTTCCCTCACCTGTCCCCTCAGCTGTTCCCTCAGCTGTTCCCTCAGCTGTCCCCTCACCTGTCCCCTCACCTGTCCCCTCACCTGTTCCCTCAGCTGTTCCCTCACCTGTCCTCTCAGCTGTTCCCTCAGCTGTTCCCTCAGCTGTTCCCTCAGCTGTTCCCTCACCTGTTCCCTCAGCTGTCCCCTCAGCTGTCCCCTCAGCTGTCCCCTCATCTGTCCCCTCAGCTGTTCCCTCATCTGTTCCCTCATCTGTTCCCTCACCTGTTCCCTCACCTGTTCCCTCACCTGTTCCCTCAGCTGTTCCCTCATCTGTTCCCTCATCTGTTCCCTCAGCTGTTCCCTCATCTGTTCCCTCAGCTGTTCCCTCATCTGTTCCCTCATCTGTTCCCTCACCTGTTCCCTCACCTGTTCCCTCACCTGTTCCCTCAGCTGTTCCCTCACCTGTTCCCTCATCTGTTCCCTCACCTGTCCCCTCACCTGTCCCCTCAGCTGTCCCCTCATCTGTCCCCTCACCTGTTCCCTCAGCTGTTCCCTCAGCTGTTCCCTCATGTTTTTCTTCTGCAGCTTTTTCGTCCAAACGACGACAAACTGGACGAATTCTGGATCGACTTTAATCTCCAATCAGGATGCGTGAGTTTCTTCATCGATGAGCCTCAGGTACTAACGCAGTACTACAGTACTACAATACTACAGTACTACAGTACTACAATACTACAGTACTACAATACTACAATACTACAGTACTACAATACTACAGTACTACAATACTACAATACTACAGTACTACAATACTACTCAGTAGTACTGTAGTACTGTAGTACAGACGGTGGGTCCTTGTTTAACCATGAAACTACATCTCCCATGATGCATTGTGAGTGTGTTGCAGAGCTTCCTGTGGGGGTCGGTGCATCTGCTCTCAGAGGAAACGGATCATTACAGAGTTCAGCTCACACATGACGGTCAGTCATCAGCTCCTCATTCACCCTACTGAGCATGTGCAGTGGACACATTCATGCTGTCCTGTTTCCCAGAATGCAGCGGGGCAGAGACTGTCCTCAGTGTCCGCCTAAACAATCCCATCATGCACCTGGACAGCAGAGGCCAGACAGTGAAGCTGACCTTTGACCCCGAACACCACAGACAGCTGGAGGAGGCTGCAGGGAGAGTCTTCATGGTACCTGTCTCTCTCCACCTGTCTCTCTCTCTGTCTCTCTCTCTCTCTCTCTCTCTCTCTCTCTCTCTCTCTCTCTCTCTCTCTCTCTCTCTCTCTCTCTCTCTCTCTCTCTCTCTCTCTCTCTCTCTCTCTCTCTCTCTCTCTCTCTCTCTCTCTCTCTCTCTCTCTCTCTCTGTCTCTGTCTCTCTCTCTCTCTGACTGTGTGTTTTGTGTTTTTTATGAAGCGCCCCCCCCGTGTTACAGACTCAGGTGGTAGAGTCCAGGTTTCCCCCTCTGCTGTCAGAAGTGTTTCGTCCTTCAGCCGGAAGAAACCAAAGAGGAAGAGTCACCTGAAGAGTGAGTCACGTTCTGAGCTGAGGAACGTGAGAACGTCCTCGTTGTTCCTCCAGGAGGAACTTTAGATCTTTATGTTTGTAACTTCCTGTCTGTGTCTGATCCTCTGCTTGGTGTCCAGTTCTGCCCCTGTCGTCTCCGAGCAGTGAGGACGGCTCCCCTGTAACCACGGTAACGCCCCCCCCCCCCCCCCCCCCCCGTGGGTGTACCTGTCCAGCACTGGTGAGTGAGACTGTTGCTGATGTCTGTTTCTCTTCAGGCAGCGAGGAGACGAGCAGAGACGCTGTTTGATCAGATCAGACACTCGACTCCATCGTTCAGCTCAGGTCAGAACCTTCACGAGCTCATCGTCACTATGAGAGTAAATAGTATTATAATAGTAGTACTGTAGTACTGTAGTACTGTAGTACTGTAGTATTGTAGTATTGTAGTATTGTAGTACTGTAGTATTGTAGTACTGTAGTACTGTAGTATTGTAGTACTGTAGTACTGTAGTACTGTAGTACTGTAGTACTGTAGTATTGTAGTACTGTAGTATTGTAGTACTGTAGTACTGTAGTACTGTAGTATTGTAGTACTGTAGTACTGTAGTACTGTAGTATTGTAGTACTGTAGTACTGTACTATTGTAGTACTGTAGTACTGTAGTATTGTAGTACTGTAGTATTGTAGTACTGTAGTACTGTAGTACTGTAGTACTGTAGTACTGTAGTACTGTAGTATTGTAGTACTGTAGTACTGTAGTACTGTAGTACTGTAGTACTGTAGTATTGTAGTACTGTAGTACTGTAGTATTGTAGTACTGTAGTACTGTAGTACTGTAGTATTGTAGTACTGTAGTATTGTAGTACTGTAGTACTGTAGTACTGTAGTATTGTAGTACTGTAGTACTGTAGTACTGTAGTACTGTAGTATTGTAGTACTGTAGTACTGTAGTATTGTAGTACTGTAGTACTGTAGTACTGTAGTATTGTAGTACTGTAGTACTGTAGTATTGTAGTACTGTAGTACTGTAGTACTGTAGTATTGTAGTACTGTAGTATTGTAGTACTGTAGTACTGTAGTATTGTAGTACTGTAGTATTGTAGTACTGTAGTATTGTAGTATTGTAGTACTGTAGTATTGTAGTACTGTAGTATTGTAGTACTGTAGTACACAGGACAGAACACAGAGGACAGAACACAGAGGACAGAAGACAGAACACAGAAGACAGAACACAGACCACAGAACGCAGAGAACAGAACACAGACCACAGAACACAGAACACAGAGGACAGAACATAGAACATAGAACATAGAACACAGAGGACAGAACCCAGAGGACAGAACACAGAACACAGAACACAGAGGACAGAACACAGACCACAGAACACAGAACACAGAGGACAGAACATAGAACATAGAACATAGAACACAGAGGACAGAACACAGAGGACAGAACCCAGAGGACAGAACACAGAGGACAGAACACAGAACACAGAACACAGAACACAGAGGACAGAACACAGACCACAGAGGACAGAACATAGAACATAGAACATAGAACACAGAGGACAGAACACAGAGGACAGAACACAGAGGACAGAACCCAGAGGACAGAACACAGAGGACAGAGGACAGAGGACAGAACACAGAACACAGAACACAGAGGACAGAACCCAGGACAGATGGAGGTTTTGGTCCATAGATGGGATTCAGTGTTCTGTGAAGGTGAAGAACGTGTAGAACCAGATATGTGATGAGTCCTGTGTGTCTCAGGTGTTCCTGTCTGGACCGAGCTGGATCTCTCATCTGTGAAAGAGTCTCAGGGAAGCAGCGCTCCATCACTAAAGGTTCATTTCTTCTTTTATTCCTCAATTAAGAACAAAATCAGTTTCCTGTTTTTCACCTGTTTGTTTTTACAGGAAGTGCTCAGCGGTGACAGGAAGCGGGCAGCTCCAGACTCAGGTCTTTATCCTTTCTCTCTTTTAAAAACAACACGTGTGTCAAGATTTGTATTGTTTATGTTCCATCAGTCTTTCTTACTGTTTAATGTGGTTTTATGTTTTATGAATGAGTCCTGCCTGTGTTCATGTGAAGGATACCTGTCAGGACACACCGAGGGCCCGTCGGCCCAGAGGAGGAAGACTCGGTCAGAAAGAGAACAATCAGCTCTCACAGGTTTGTTCTTTCTGCTCTTTAAAGACTTTATGAATTACAAACATCAGAGACAGAAAAGCCTGAACGAGCGTCAGCGATGAGGTTTGGATGTCAATATATAACAACATGTCATCTGCATACAGTGATGTTTAGTAGGAAGGGGAGGCCCTAACCCTAACCCTCACATTCAGCCTGTTTCTGTTAAACTGTTCATGCTGCTCAACTCATGATCTGCAGAGGAGGAGGTGCAGTTTGTCAGAGGAGGTGCGCCTTCTGAATCTGAAGAGGAGGAGGTGCAATTTGTCAGAGGAGGTGCGCCTTCAGAAGAGGAGGTACAATTTGTTGGAGGTGACCCTCCTGCAGAGGAGGAGGTGCAGTTTGTTGGAGGAGGTGCACCTTCTGCAGAAGAGGAGGTGCAGTTTGAAGGAGGTGAGCCTTCTGCAGAGGAGGAGGTGCAGTTTGAAGGAGGTGAGCCTTCTGCAGAGGAGGAGGTGCAGTTTGAAGGAGGTGAGCCTTCTGCAGAGGAGGAGGTGCAGTTTGAAGGAGGTGCACCATCAGTGAAGAGGGAGGAGGTGCAGATTGAAGGAGGTGCACCATCAGTGAAGAGGGAGGAGGTGCAGATTGAAGGAGGTGTGCCATCAGTGAAGAAGGAGGAGCCTGTGAATGAGCCGGAGTCAGAGCTGACATCAGGCATTACAGCCGCCTTCCAAACCTTCAGAGCTCAACTAGAGCAACACTTCACCGTCAGTACGAACAGCTGATCGATTATTGATGATCAATAAGTTTCATCTTCAATAAAAAGTTTTAATGACGTTAATAATTTCAGGACTGCTGGAAGAAAGTCGAAGCCAAAGTTCAACAGTCGCTGAAAGAAAGTCAACAACACGTCTCCTCACTGCTCACAGCGGTCCATCAGCACAGGTACCGCCCACCTCCACAGACCCCGCCCACCTCAGCATAGACCCCGCCCACCTACACAGGCCCCGCCCACCTACACATGCTCTGCCCACTCACACAGGCCCCGCCCATATACACAGGCAGTTCACATGTTTTTTGTCTCTGGGTGATGAGACGTAGATCAGTGTCGAACTAAACGGCCGTTTACTGTTTCTGTAACAACCGGTTTTAACGTGTGTGTGTGTGTGTGTGTGTGTGTGTGTGTGTGTGTGTGTGTGTGTGTGTGTGTGTGTGTGTGTGTGTGTGTGTAGGTTAGTCCTGCTGCAGAGCTTTGAGAACAGCGTCACTGGTCACCTGAGCCAACTGGAAGAATGCTCCACCAGCCTGAACTCCATAAACACTCAGATCCAGGTACTGATCCTGATCCTGGTCCTGATACTAACAGCTAGACCTGAACCAGGTCTGACTCTGTCCCTCTTTGTGTTTCAGAGTTTCTTCCAGGCTGAGATGCAGCGACTCGGCTCGTTCTGTGAGGAACAGCATCAGAGGTCCATTAATCACTGATCAACATCTTTGATCCTTAATGAAGCTGAAACATTTACAGACTTTACAATGAACCCTGTTCCATGAGTCAGTGAGCTCTACTGACTCTGTTTGAAACACAGTGGGGAGAACAAGTATTTGATACAAAGCATGTCTGTCATTTTTATCATCTTCAACTGTGAGACGGAATCTAAACCTAAAATCCAGAAAATCACATTGTACTGTACCGTCTCGTCCTCTTCCTCTTATCCTGGTCGGGTCGGGGGGGCAGCAGCCTAAGCAGGAAGTCCAGACTTCCCTCTCCCCAGCCACTTCGTCCAGCTCTTCCCGGGGGATCCCGAGGCGTTCCCAGGCCAGCCGAGAGACATAGTCTCTCCAGCGTGTCCTGGGTCTCCTACCGGTGGGACGGGCCCTGAACACCTCACCAGGGAGGCGTCCGGGAGGCATCCTGACTAGATGCCCGAGCCTCCTCATCTGGCTCCTCTCAACGTGGAGGAGCAGCGGGTCTACTCCGAGCTCCTCCCGGATAACTGAGCTTCTCACCCTATCTCTAAGGGAGAGCCCAGCCACCCTACGGAGGAAGCTCATTTCAGACGCTTGTACCCGCCATCGTGTTCTTTGGGTCACGACCCAAAGCTCATGACCAGAGGTGAGGGTAGGAACCCAAAGCTCATGACCAGAGGTGAGGGTAGGAACCCAAAGCTCATGACCAGAGGTGAGGGTAGGAACCCAAAGCTCATGACCAGAGGTGAGGGTAGGAACCCAAAGCTCATGACCAGAGGTGAGGGTAGGAACCCAAAGCTCATGACCAGAGGTGAGGGTAGGAACCCAAAGCTCATGACCAGAGGTGAGGGTAGGAACCCAAAGCTCATGACCAGAGGTGAGGGTAGGAACCTTTCGGCTCAGCTCTCTCTTCACCGCGACGGATCTGTGCAGAGTCCGCATTACTGCAGACGCCGCACCGATCCGCCTGTCGGTCTCACGCTCCATCCTTCCCTCACTGTGAACAAGACCCCGAGGTACTTGAACTCCTCCACTTGGGGCAGGATCTCATCCCCGACGTGGTGATTGCACTCTACCCTTTTCCGGTTGAGGACCATGGACTCGGATTTGGAGGTGCTGATTCTCATCCCGGCCGCTTCACACTCAGCTGCGAACCGATCCAGTGAGAGTTGGAGGTCACGGTCTGATGAAGCCAACAGGACCACATCATCTGCAAAAAGCAGTGACCCAATCCTGAGGTCACCAAACCGGACCCCCTCCACACCCTGGCTGAGCCTAGAAATCCTGTCCATAAAGATTATGAACAGGATCGGTGACAAAGGGCAGCCCTGGCGGAGTCCAACTCTCACCGGAAACAAGTCCGACTTATTACCGGCAATGTGGACCAAGCTCTGACACCGGTCATACAGGGGACGGACGGCCCGTATCAGGGGGTCCAGGACCCCGTACTCCCGGAGAACCCCCCACAGGACTCCTCGAGGGACACGGTCGAATGCCTTCTCCAAGTCCACAAAACACATGTGGACTGGTTGGGCCCCATGCACCCTCAAGGATCCTGCAGAGGGTGTAGAGCTGGTCCACTGTTCCACGGTCTGGACGAAAACCACACTGCTCCTCCTGAAGCTGCAGTCGTCCTGAAGCTCTCACTGAGGGAAGGAGGTACACGGCCCCGTCCATGCTGTTCTTGGGGTTGGACTCATCCTTCTTCTTCCTCCAAACACGGCGAGTGGAGTTTAGACCAAAAAGCTCATCAGACCACATGACCTTCTTCCATTCCTCCTCTGGATCATCCAGAACTTCAGACGGGCCTAGACCTGCTGGCCTGAGCAGGGGGAGCTGGACCTGCCGGCCTGGACCTGCCGGCCTGGACCTGCTGGCTTGGACCTGCTGGCCTGGACCTGCTGGCCTGAGCAGGGGGAGCTGGACCTGCTGGCCTGAGCAGGGGGAGCTGGACCTGCCGGCCTGGACCTGCTGGCCTGAGCAGGGGGAGCTGGACCTGCTGGCCTGAGCAGGGGGAGCTTGGTGCGCTGCAGGGTTTTAGTGTGTTAATAATGGTTTCCTTTGAGACTGTGGTCCCAGCTCTCTTCAGGTCCTGGACCAGGTCCTGCCGTGTAGTTCTGGGCTGATCATTGATGCCCCACCAGGTGAGATCTAGCATGGAGGCCCAGACCTGTTGTCCTCTAGCCCATCCCAGCCTTGTGCAGGTCTGATGTGGTCTTGGCCCATCCCAGCCTTGTGCAGGTCTGATGTGGTCTTGGCCCATCCCAGCCTTGTGCAGGTCTGATGTGGTCTTGGCCCGTCCCAGCCTTGTGCAGGTCTGATGTGGTCTTGGCCCGTCCCAGCCTTGTGCAGGTCTGATGTGGTCTTGGCCCATCCCAGCCTTGTGCAGGTCTGATGTGGTCTTGGCCCGTCCCAGCAGGTAACCAGTTCAAACCGGTTCAGTTAATACAGGTAATGAGTGGAGAACAGGTCTGGTTGCTAGGTTGGTTGCTAGGTGATCTAACAGGTCTGGTTGCTAGGTGATCTAACAGGTCTGGTTGCTAGGTGATCTAACAGGTCTGGTTGCTAGGTGATCTAACAGTTCTGGTTGCCAGGTGATCTAACAGGTCTGGTTGCTAGGTGATCTAACAGGTCTGGTTGCTAGGTGATAAAATGCTGATGTCATGCAATAAAATGCTAATTAATTATTTAAAAATCAAACGATGTGATTTCCTGGATCTTAGTTTTAGATCTCGTCTCTCAGAGAAGCTCTGATAAACATTACAGACTTTATAACAGCAGAGCATTAAATACTTGTTCTCCTCACTGTCGATACGATCAGAGATTAATATATCTTCTGGTTTTTGTCTCCTCAGGTTGAAATGTTTGGAGCCACTGAAGAAATGAAAAGTTTCTGAACTCAACAAATAAAAACAGTTTAAGAAATGAATGTAAAATGTGTTTGATCTGTTCAGCGTTGCTCTGAAGGAGCTGGCCTGCAAATATTAAATATTAAATATTAAATATTAGATATTAAATATTAAATATAATAATGTAATAATAATGAGCTGCAGAGTTTCAGCTGAACAAACACGTACTCATTATTAACTGTTTTATAACCTTTACAGAACTAAAGAGTGAAACCTCGTTAACAGGCGTCAGCAGGTTGCCACGGCAACGGTGACTGAC
Source organism: Scomber japonicus (assembly GCF_027409825.1). NCBI lineage: Eukaryota > Metazoa > Chordata > Actinopteri > Scombriformes > Scombridae > Scomber > Scomber japonicus. Next base: position 271,410 of record NC_070598.1, on the reverse strand, counting down.
AGGTTGCAGCGACATCAGATGGCCACATGGTGGAGACAAACATCCCATAATATAAATCTGTAGTACTGTTAGAGGTACTAGTACTTTACTGTAGTACTGTTAGAGGTACTTGTACTATACTGTAGTACTCTTAGAGGTACTAGTACTATACTGTAGTACTGTTAGAGGTACTAGTACTTTACTGTAGTACTCTTAGAGGTACTTGTACTTTACTGTAGTACTGTTAGAGGTACTAGTACTTTACTGTAGTACTCTTAGAGGTACTTGTACTTTACTGTAGTACAGTTAGAGGTACTAGTACTCTACTGTAGTACTCTTAGAGGTACTAGTACTTTACTGTAGTACTCTTAGAGGTACTAGTACTATACTGTAGTACTCTTAGAGGTACTTGTACTTTACTGTAGTACAGTTAGAGGTACTAGTACTCTACTGTAGTACTCTTAGAGGTACTAGTACTGTATTGTAGTACTCTTAGAGGTACTAGTACTGTATTGTAGTACTCTTAGAGGTACTAGTACTGTGTTTGTGTGGCTGCTGTCAGCAGAGAGGGGAAAACAGAGAAATCCCCCAAAGAAAACACAGAAGTGTGCTAATGAGTAGCTATTAGAGACGGAGCGGGGGAGGGGGGGGGTGGAGGGGAGGGGAGGGGGAGGGGAGGGGAGGGGAGGGGAGGGGAGAGCAGCTCAGGTGTTTCACTCCTCACTGCTTCACACAGACAGTCTAACTGGGAACCAGCAGAGGAACTGGTTCTGTCCCACTGAAACTGGACCTGAGGCTGACGGACAGTCTGGCTGCTGATTGGTTAACGAGCTGCTGATTGGTTAACGAGCTGGTGTTGGACTTTGATGGACAGACTGACCTGCTGAGACTCACCGGCTGCTGACAGGTTGGTGACATCGTCATGATCGATGTGGGAGGGTTAGGGTTAGTAACGGTTACTGATGTAAAAACATTGTTTAAATAAAGTTAATAAAAACATTTAATTACAGATGTTACAGAAGTTGTTCGACTCTTCAGGATAATAATTATTATCATGTTTAATGTTTAGATAAAAACTGCTGTTCAAAATACACACACACACACAGACACACACACACAGACACTCTCACACACACACACTCACACACACACACTCACACACACTCTCACACACACACACTCACACACACACACTCACACACACTCACACACACACACACACACACACACTGTGATGAACCAACACTAACCGTTGGGTCAGTACACTGCTCAGCTGTAACTCTCAGGAAGGGTTAGCTATAGTACAACCCCTGGCAGAAAGTCTGGAATCAGCAGTCTTGAAAGAGCACTCATTCAGACATTTTATTCTGTAGAACAAACTCAGATCAAAAACATGATACAATAATAAGGTCATTCCAAAGTGCAACTTGTTGGCTTTCAGAAACACTCAAAGAAATGAAGAACAAACATTGTGGAAGTCAGTAAATGTTACTTTTATTGACCAAGCACAGGGAACAAAATATGGAATCGCTCAAATTGGAGGTAGAAAATAAGGACACACCCAGTCAATTTTCTTTCCCTAAATGGACACCTGCCTCAGATTGGATCTGCTCGTTAGTCTGCAGTTAAAAACAGTGCAGTCATCACACCTTGGAGAGCTGCTGGACCAAGTGGAGTGGCAAGAACCATGGCTCCAATCAGAGAAATGTCTCTTGAAACCAAAGAGAGGATTGTGAAACTTCTCGAAGAAGGTAACTCTTCACGCATGGTTGCTAAAGATGTGGGCTGTTCAGTCAGCTGTATCCAAGATATGGACCAAATACAAACAGCATGGAATGGTTGTTAAAGCCAAGCGTACTGGTAGGCCAAGAAAGACATCAAAGCGTCAAGACAAAGAACTGAAGGCCATTTGTCTTGAAAACTGTAAAAGTACAACTAAACAGATGAAGCATAAATGGGAGGAAGCTGGAGCCAATGTGTGTGACCGAACCGTAAGAAACCGCCTGAAAGAAATGGGATTTTCTTACAGGAAAGCAAAAAGAACCATTATTGACACCTAAACAGAAAAGAACAAGACTGCAATGGGCTAAGGAGAGGCAATCATGGACTGTGGATGACTGGATGAAAGTAATCTTCAGTGATGAGTCAAGAATCTGCATTGGACACGGTGATGATGCTGGACCTTTTGTTTGGTGCCATAAATGAGATTTATGAAGGATGGAGGACTGCCTGAAGAAAACAACCACAGTCCTTGATGATATGGGGCTGCATGTCAGGCAAAGGCACTGGGGAGATCACTGTGGTTAAGTCTTCAATCAATGCACAAGTTTACATTGACATTTTGGACAGTTTTCTTATCCCTTCAGTTGAACAGATATTTGGGGATGATGAAATCATTTTCCAAGATGACAATGCATCGTGCCATAGGGCAAAAACAGTGAAGGCATTCCTTGGAGAAAGACACATTCAGTCGATGTCATGGCCTGCAAATAGTCCAGATCTCAACCCAAATGAAAACCTGTGGTGGAAATTGAAAAAAATGGTCCACATGAAGGCTCCGACCTGCAAAGCTGATCTGGCAACTGCGATCAAAGAGAGTTGGCACCAAATTGATGAAGAATACTGTTTGTCACTCATCAAGTCCATGCCTCAGAGACTGCAAGCCGTTATAAAAGCCAAAGGTGGTGCAACTAAATACTCGTGATGTATTTTGAATGTTATTTTTTTGGTCAATAAAAGTAACATTTACTGACTTCCACAATGTTTGTTCTTCATTTCTTTGAGTGTTTCTGAAAGCCAACAAGTTGCACTTTGGAATGACCTTATTATTGTATCATGTTTTTGATCTGAGTTTGTTCTACACAATAAAATGTCTGAATGAGTGCTCTTTCAAGACTGCTGATTCCATACTTTTTGCCAGGGGTTGTACTATAGCTAACCCTTCCTGAGAGTTACAGCTGAGCAGTGTACCTGTACAGACCTATAGTATACTACCTGTATAGACCTATAGTATACTACCTGTATAGACCTATAGTATACTACCTGTACAGACCTATAGTATACTACCTGTACGGACCTATAGTATACTACCTGTATAGACCTATAGTATACTACCTGTACGGACCTATAGTATACTACCTGTACGGACCTATAGTATACTACCTGTACGGACCTATAGTATACTACCTGTATGGACCTATAGTATACTACCTGTATAGACCTATAGTATACTACCTGTATAGACCTATAGTATACTACCTGTATAGACCTATAGTATACTACCTGTATAGACCTATAGTATACTACCTGTACAGACCTATAGTATACTACCTGTATAGACCTATAGTATACTACCTGTACAGACCTATAGTATACTACCTGTACGGACCTATAGTATACTACCTGTACGGACCTATAGTATACTACCTGTACAGCCCTATAGTATACTACCTGTACGGACCTATAGTATACTACCTGTACGGACCTATAGTATACTACCTGTACAGACCTATAGTATACTACCTGTACAGACCTATAGTATACTACCTGTACAGACCTATAGTATACTACCTGTACACACCTATAGTATACTACCTGTACAGACCTATAGTATACTACCTGTACACACCTATAGTATACTACCTGTACAGACCTATAGTATACTACCTGTACGGACCTATAGTATACTACCTGTACAGACCTATAGTATACTACCTGTATAGACCTATAGTATACTACCTGTACAGACCTATAGTATACTACCTGTACAGACCTATAGTATACTACCTGTACAGACCTATAGTATACTACCTGTATAGACCTATAGTATACTACCTGTATAGACCTATAGTATACTACCTGTGTGTAGTTACTGGTTTGTCTGGTTCCAGTGGAGACCTGTTACTGGTTTGTCTGGTTCCAGTGGAGACCT
>NC_070598.1:252500-262500 GCF_027409825.1 Scomber japonicus | reverse complement strand
TGTATCTGTGTGTGTGTGTGTGTGTGTGTGTGTGTGTGTGTCTGTGTGTGTGTGTGTGTGTGTGTGTGTATCTGTGTGTGTGTGTGTGTATCTGTGTGTGTGTGTGTGTATCTGTGTGTGTGTGTGTGTGTGTATGTGTGTGTGTGTGTGTGTGTGTATCTGTGTGTGTGTGTGTGTATGTGTGTGTGTGTGTGTGTGTGTATCTGTGTGTGTGTGTGTGTGTGTGTGTGTGTGTGTGTGTCTGTGTGTGTGTGTGTGTGTGTGTGTGTATCTGTGTGTGTGTGTGTGTATCTGTGTGTGTGTGTGTGTATCTGTGTGTGTGTGTGTGTGTGTATGTGTGTGTGTGTGTGTGTGTGTATCTGTGTGTGTGTGTGTCTTGCAGCTTCCTGGACAAGCTGGACTCAGTCAGGAGGACGGACTACACACCGACTGATCAGGTAACGAACGGACCAATCAGCTGTCGAGTTTATTTATATCTACCTTTATTTAACGTGGACAGGCTCCGCCCCCCCGAGTAGAGTCCGGACCGAGGTGCTGAGAGTCCGGACCGAGGCTCCGAGAGTCCGGACCGAGGCGCTGAGAGTCCGGACCGAGGCTCTGAGAGTCCGGGCCGAGGCTCTGAGAGTCCGGACCGAGGCGCTGAGAGTCCGGACCGAGGCTCCGAGAGTCCGGACCGAGGCAGTGAGAGTCCGGACCGAGGCTCCGAGAGTCCGGACCGAGGCTCCGAGAGTCCGGACCGAGGCTCCGAGAGTCCGGACCGAGGCTCCGAGAGTCCGGACCGAGGCTCCGAGAGTCCGGACCGAGGCACCGAGAGTCCGGACCGAGGCTCCGAGAGTCCGGACCGAGGCACCGAGAGTCCGGACCGAGGCACCGAGAGTCCGGACCGAGGCTCTGAGAGTCCGGACCGAGGCAGTGAGAGTCCGGGCCGAGGTACTGAGAGTCCGGACCGAGGCACCGAGAGTCCGGACCGAGGGTCTGAGAGTCCGGGCCGAGGTACTGAGAGTCCGGGCCGAGGTACTGAGAGTCCGGACCGAGGCTCTGAGAGTCCGGGCCGAGGTACTGAGAGTCCGGACCGAGGCTCTGAGAGTCCGGGCCGAGGTACTGAGAGTCCGGACCGAGGCTCTGGTCGTGCTTTCTGAATATGGACCCCATGCTGTGAGCGCTGTGATGATGTCATCAGTGACTCCTTCTTCTTCTCTTGCAGGATCTGCTGCGCTGCAGGGTGCTGACCTCGGGGATCTTTGAGACTCGCTTCCAGGTGGACAAAGTCAACTTCCAGTGAGTGTAGCCGTGTTCTGGAGGTCTACCCCTGTCCCTGTATCCGTGGTCTACCCCTGACCCTGTATCCGTGGTCTACCCCTGACCCTGTATCCGTGGTCTACCCCTGACCCCGTATCCGTGGTCTAGAGGTCTACCCCTGACCCCGTATCCGTGGTCTAGAGGTCTACCCCTGACCCCGTATCCGTGGTCTAGAGGTCTACCCCTGACCCCGTATCCGTGGTCTAGAGGTCTACCCCTGACCCTGTATCCGTGGTCTACCCCTGACCCTGTATCCGTGGTCTACCCCTGACCCCGTATCCGTGGTCTAGAGGTCTACCCCTGACCCTGTATCCGTGGTCTACCCCTGACCCCGTATCCGTGGTCTAGAGGTCTACCCCTGACCCCGTATCCGTGGTCTGGAGGTCTACCCCTGACCCCGTATCCGTGGTCTAGAGGTCTACCCCTGACCCCGTATCCGTGGTCTGGAGGTCTACCCCTGACCCCGTATCCGTGGTCTGGAGGTCTACCCCTGACCCCGTATCCGTGGTCTAGAGGTCTACCCCTGACCCCGTATCCGTGGTCTAGAGGTCTACCCCTGACCCTGTATCCGTGGTCTAGAGCTGCTGGGAGGAGGTTAGAAATCAAGTGAGAAGTTGGTGAATTCTCCATTGACTTGTATAGAGACGGTCGCCCCCTGGTGGCCTTTTGATAGAATGCAGCTCTAAGTTACTTCTCCATTGACTTGTATAGAGACGGTCGCCCCCTGGTGGCCTTTTGATAGAATGCAGCTCTAAGTTACTTCTCCATTGACTTGTATAGAGACGGTCGCCCCCTGGTGGCCTTTTGATAGAATGCAGCTCTAAGTTACTTCTCCATTGACTTGTATAGAGACGGTCGCCCCCTGGTGGCCTTTTGATAGAATGCAGCTCTAAGTTACTTCTCCATTGACTTGTATAGAGACGGTCGCCCCCTGGTGGCCTTTTGATAGAATGCAGCTCTAAGTTACTTCTCCATTGACTTGTATAGAGACGGTCGCCCCCTGGTGGCCTTTTGATAGAATGCAGCTCTAAGTTACTTCCTGGTTGGACTCATTCCCGCCTGGTCTGAACTACAGATTAACTACTAACCCTCACCTGTCTGTCTCTCTCTGACCTGTCTGTCTCTCTCTGACCTGTCTGTCTCTGACCTGTCTGTCTCTGACCTGTCTGTCTCTGACCTGTCTGTCTCTCTAACCTGTCTGTCTCTAACCTGTCTGTCTCTCTCTAACCTGTCTGTCTCTCTCTGACCTGTCTGTCTCTCTCTGACCTAGCTCTCTCTAACCTGTCTGTCTCTAACCTGTCTGTCTCTCTCTAACCTGTCTGTCTCTCTCTAACCTGTCTGTCTCTCTCTGACCTGTCTGTCTCTCTCTGACCTGTCTGTCTCTCTCTGACCTAGCTCTCTCTAACCTGTCTGTCTCTCTCTCTGACCTGTCTGTCTCTGACCTGTCTCTCTCTGACCTGTCTGTCTCTGACCTGTCTGTCTGTCTCTCTCTACCTGTCTGTCTCTGACCTGTCTGTCTGTCTCTCTCTACCTGTCTGTCTCTCTCTGACCTGTCTGTCTCTCTCTGACCTGGCTGTCTCTCTCTAACCTGTCTGTCTGTCTCTGACCTGTCTGTCTCTAACCTGTCTGTCTCTCTCTGACCTGTCTCTCTCTGACCTGTCTCTCTCTGACCTGTCTGTCTCTCTCTGACCTGTCTCTCTCTAACCTGTCTGTCTCTCTCTGACCTGTCTCTCTCTAACCTGTCTGTCTCTCTCTGACCTGTCTGTCTCTCTCTGACCTAGCTCTCTCTAACCTGTCTGTCTCTAACCTGTCTGTCTCTCTCTAACCTGTCTGTCTCTCTCTAACCTGTCTGTCTCTCTCTGACCTGTCTGTCTCTCTCTGACCTGTCTGTCTCTCTCTGACCTAGCTCTCTCTAACCTGTCTGTCTCTCTCTCTGACCTGTCTGTCTCTGACCTGTCTCTCTCTGACCTGTCTGTCTCTGACCTGTCTGTCTGTCTCTCTCTACCTGTCTGTCTCTCTCTGACCTGTCTGTCTCTGACCTGTCTGTCTGTCTCTGACCTGTCTGTCTCTGACCTGTCTGTCTGTCTCTCTCTACCTGTCTGTCTCTCTCTGACCTGTCTGTCTCTCTCTGACCTGGCTGTCTCTCTCTAACCTGTCTGTCTGTCTCTGACCTGTCTGTCTCTAACCTGTCTGTCTCTCTCTGACCTGTCTCTCTCTGACCTGTCTCTCTCTGACCTGTCTGTCTCTCTCTGACCTGTCTCTCTCTAACCTGTCTGTCTCTCTCTGACCTGTCTCTCTCTAACCTGTCTGTCTCTCTCTAACCTGTCTGTCTCTCTCTGACCTGTCTCTCTCTAACCTGTCTGTCTCTCTCTGACCTGTCTGTCTCTCAGCATGTTTGACGTGGGCGGGCAGAGAGACGAGCGCAGGAAGTGGATTCAGTGTTTTAATGGTGAGTAAACGATGTCATGTGACTGATCTCTGCTCTGTGATTGGCCGGAGCTGACCCTCTCTGCTCTGTGATTGGCCGGAGCTGACCCTCTCTGCTCTGTGATTGGCCGGAGCTGACCCTCTCTGCTCTGTGATTGGCCGGAGCTGACCCTCTCTGCTCTGTGATTGGCCGGAGCTGACCCTCTCTGCTCTGTGATTGGACAGATGTGACGGCCATCATCTTCGTGGCGGCGAGCAGCAGCTACAACATGGTGATCCGAGAGGACAACTCCACCAATCGGCTGCGAGAGTCGCTCGACCTCTTCAGATCCATCTGGACCAATAGGTGCTGTCTGCTCTGTGATTGGCTGTAGCTGACCCTCTCTGCTCTCTGATTGGCTGTAGCTGACCCTCTCTGCTCTCTGATTGGCTGTAGCTGACCCTCTCTGCTCTCTGATTGGCTGTAGCTGACCCTCTCTGCTCTCTGATTGGCTGTAGCTGACCCTCTCTGCTCTCTGATTGGCTGTAGCTGACCCTCTCTGCTCTGTGATTGGCTGTAGCTGACCCTCTCTGCTCTCTGATTGGCTGTAGCTGACCCTCTCTGCTCTCTGATTGGCTGTAGCTGACCCTCTCTGCGCTGTGATTGGCTGTAGCTGACCCTCTCTGCTCTCTGATTGGCTGTAGCTGACCCTCTCTGCTCTCTGATTGGCTGATAACCCTCTCTGCGCTGTGATTGGCTGATAACCCTCTCTGCTCTGTGATTGGCTGTAGCTGACCCTCTCTGCGCTGTGATTGGCTGTAGCTGACCCTCTCTGCGCTGTGATTGGCTGATAACCCTCTCTGCGCTGTGATTGGCTGATAACCCTCTCTGCTCTCTGATTGGCTGTAGCTGACCCTCTCTGCGCTGTGATTGGCTGTAGCTGACCGTCTCTGCTCTCTGATTGGCTGTAGCTGACCCTCTCTGCGCTGTGATTGGCTGTAGCTGACCGTCTCTGCTCTGTGATTGGCTGTAGCTGACCCTCTCTGCTCTCTGATTGGCTGTAGCTGACCCTCTCTGCGCTGTGATTGGCTGTAGCTGACCCTCCCTGCTCTGTGATTGGCTGTAGCTGACCCTCTCTGCTCTCTGATTGGCTGTAGCTGACCCTCTCTGCTCTGTGATTGGCTGTAGCTGACCCTCTCTGCTCTGTGATTGGCTGTAGCTGACCCTCTCTGCTCTCTGATTGGCAGGTTTCTGAAGACCATCTCCGTGATCCTCTTCCTGAACAAGCAGGACGTCCTCGCCGATAAAATCTTGGCGGGAAAATCGAAGCTGGAGGATTACTTCCCCGAATACACGAACTACACAGTTCCTGCTGACGGTAACACACACACACACACATATACACACACACACACACACACACACACACACACACACACACACACACACACACACACACACACACACATATACACACACACAGGGGGTCTAACTCTCTAAAAGTTGCTCTACAGTGACATCTGGTGGTGAAAGTTAAAATAAATTTTGATTAGTTGTGTGTGTGTGTGTGTGTGTGTGTGTATGTGTGTATATGTGTGTGTGTATATGTGTGTGTGTGTGTGTGTGTGTGTGTGTGTGTGTGTAGGTGTCCCGGACCCTGATGAGGACCCCAGAGTAACCAGAGCAAAGTTCTTCATCAGAGACGAGTTCCTGGTAATTAATCTCAGCCAACTTACCTGTCTCTCTCTCACCTGTCTCTCTCTCACCTGTCTCTCTCTCACCTGTCTCTCTCTCACCTGTCTCTCTCTCTCTACCTGTCTCTCTCTCCTCTCTGTCTCTCTCTCACCTGTCTCTCTCTCTCTCTCTCACCTCTCTCTCACCTGTCTCTCTCTCTCTGTCTCTCTCTCAACTCTCTCTCACCTGTCTCTCTCTCACCTGTCTCTCTCACCTATCTCTCTCTTACCTGTCTCTCTCTCACCTATCTCTCTCTTACCTGTCTCCCTCCCACCTGTCTCTCTCTCACCTCTCTCTCACCTGTCTCTCTCACCTATCTCTCTCCTACCTGTCTCCCTCCCACCTGTCTCTCTCTCACCTGTCTCTCTCCCACCTGTCTGTCTCTCACTTGTCTCTCTCTCACCTGTCTCTCTCCCACCTGTCTCTCTCACCTGTCTCTCTCCCACCTGTCTCTCTCTTACCTGTCTCTCTCTTACCTGTCTCCCTCCCACCTGTCTCCCTCCCACCTCCCTCTCACCTGTCTCTCTCCCACCTCCCTTCCACCTGTCTCTCTCCCACCTGTCTCCCTCCCACCTGTCTCTCTCCCACCTTTCTCCCACCTGTCTCTCTCCCACCTCCCTCCCACCTCCCTCCCACCTGTCTCTCACCTGTCTCTCTCCCACCTGTCTCTCTCTCACCTGTCTCTCTCATACCTGTCTCCCTCTCACCTGTCTCCTTCTCACCTGTCTCTCTCCCACCTGTCTGTCTCTCACTTGTCTCTCTCTCACCTGTCTCTCTCCCACCTGTCTCTCTCACCTGTCTCTCTCCCACCTGTCTCTCTCTTACCTGTCTCTCTCTTACCTGTCTCCCTCCCACCTGTCTCCCTCCCACCTTTCTCCCACCTGTCTCTCTCCCACCTCCCTCCCACCTGTCTCTCTCCCACCTTTCTCCCACCTGTCTCTCTCCCACCTGTCTCCCTCCCACCTGTCTCCCTCCCACCTGTCTCCCTCTCTCCCACCTGTCTCTCTCCTACCTCCCTCCCACCTGTCTCCCTCCCTCCCACCTGTTTCTCACCTGTCTCTCTCCCACCTGTCTCTCTCCCACCTGTCTCTCTCCCACCTCTCTCCCACCTGTCCCCCTCCCACCTGCCCCCCCCCCCCCCACCTGTCTGTCTCTCAGAGGATCAGCACAGCGAGTGGAGACGGGAAGCATTACTGTTATCCTCACTTCACGTGCGCCGTGGACACTGAGAACATTCGCCGCGTCTTCAACGACTGTCGTGACATCATCCAGCGCATGCACCTGCGCCAGTACGAGCTGCTCTGATTGGCCGGCGGCAGCTCACCTGACTCCGCCCCTCAAGGACTCGATCATGTGACCTGAAGACGCTAATCTGTGGGTTTGATAGCTAATCAAAGCTGATAGGTGATCAATACCGATAGATATATTTATTCTGCAGTTAGTTTAAACAGGCTTGAATGGATTATTGGTTCCTGATCATTGATTATAGATTATTATAGATTATAGATTATTATAGATTATAGATTATTATAGATTATAGATTATTATAGATTATTATAGATTATAGATTATTATAGATTATTATAGATTATAGATTATTATAGATTATAGATTATTGGTTATTAAAGATTTATTACTAACTACTGATTATAGGTTATTGATTAGGACAGAGTGGAGTGTGCCTTTCTTTGTGTCTTTTCTTTGCTGCAGAGGATTGTGGGTAGTGTAGTTGAGTGGGAGGAGCCCGGGTCGTGGTTTCCTGTCGTTACCACGGCAACAGTCATTTGTAAAATATATTTTTTCATGTTCCTGAACTCATTGATTATTAATGTTGCTGTCTGTCTCCTGATTGGCTGTTCAGGCTGTGATGTCACAGAGAGACTTTGTTTAACTTCCTGTTAGAAAAAAAAAATCATGTTAAAATTTGTTTCTGAAATTTTATCAATAAAGTTAAATTACGACAAATCTGTTTCACCTGCTCATTACACCCCCACTCCAACCATAGACCAACACCTCCAACCATAGACCATCACCCCCACTCCAACCATAGACCCCCACTCCAACCATAGACCATCACCCCCACTCCAACCATAGACCCCCACCCCCACTCCAACCATCACCCCCACTCCAACCATCACCCCCACTCCAACCATCACCCCCACTCCAACCATAGACCATCACCCCCACTCCAACCATACACCATCACCCCCACTCCAACCATAGACCCCCACCCCCACTCCAACCATAGACCCCCACTCCAACCATAGACCTCCACTCCAACCATAGACCCCCACTCCAACCATAGACCCCCACTCCAACCATAGACCATCACCCCCACTCCAACCATAGACCATCACCCCCACTCCAACCATAGACCCCCACTCCAACCATAGACCCCCACTCCAACCATAGACCCCCACTCCAACCATAGACCATCACTCCAACCATAGACCCCCACTCCAACCATAGACCCCCACTCCAACCATAGACCATCACCCCCACTCCAACCATAGACCATCACCCCCACTCCAACCATAGACCCCCACTCCAACCATAGACCCCCACTCCAACCATAGACCATCACTCCAACCATAGACCCCCAATCCAACCATAGACCCCCACTCCAACCATAGACCCCCACTCCAACAATAGACCATCACCCCCACTCCAACCATAGACCCCCACTCCAACCATAGACCCCCACTCCAACCATAGACCTCCACTCCTACCATAGACCCCCACTCCAACCACAGACCCCCACTCCAACCATAGACCATCACCCCCACTCCAACCATAGACCCCCACTCCAACCATAGACCATCACCCCCACTCCAACCATAGACCCCCACTCCAACCATAGACCCCCACTCCAACCATAGACCCCCACTCCAACCACAGACCATCACTCCAACCATAGACCCCCACTCCAACCATAGACCATCACTCCAACCATAGACCCCCAATCCAACCATAGACCCCCACTCCAACCATAGACCCCCACTCCAACAATAGACCATCACCCCCACTCCAACCATAGACCCCCACTCCAACCATAGACCCCCACTCCAACCAAAGACCAACACCCCCACTCCCACCATACACCATCACCTCCACTCCAACCACAGACCATCACCCCTACTCCAACCATAGACCATCACCCCCACTCCAACCATAGACCAACACCCCCACTCCAACCATAGACCATCACCCCCACTCCAACCATAGACCACCACTCCAACCATAGACCAACACCCCCACTCCAACCATAGACCCCCACTCCAACTCCAACCATACACCATCACCCCCACTCCAACCATAGACCAACACCCCCACTCCAACCATAGACCATCACCCCCACTCCAACCATAGACCAACACCCCCACTCCAACCATAGACCATCACCGCCACTCCAACCATAGACCCCAACTCCAATCATACACCATCACCCCCACTCCAACCACACCATCACCCCCACTCCAACCATAGACCATCACCCCCACTCCAACCATAGACCATCACCCCCACTCCAACCATACACCATCACCCCCACTCCAACCATAGACCAACACCCCCACTCCAACCATACACCATCACCCCCACTCCAACCATAGACCATCACCCCCAATCCAACCATACACCATCACCCCCACTCCAACCATAGACCCCCACTCCAACCATAGACCATCACCCCCACTCCAACCATAGACCAACACCCCCACTCCGACCATAAACCCCCACTCCAACCACAGACCATCACCCCCACTCCAACCACAGACAATCACCCCCACTCCAACCATAGACCATCACCCCCACTCCAACCATAGACCATCACCCCCACTCCAACCACAGACAATCACCCCCACTCCAACCACAGACAATCACCCCCACTCCAACCATAGACCATCACCCCCACTCCAACCACAGACAATCACCCCCACTCCAACCATAGACCATCACCCCCACTCCAACCACAGACCATCACCCCCACTCCAACCACAGACAATCACCCCCACTCCAACCACAGACCATCACCCCCACTCCAACCATAGACCATCACCCCCACTCCAACCATACACCATCACCCCCACTCCAACCATAGACCATCACCCCCACTCCAACCATATACCATCACCCCCACTCCAACCATAGACCATCACCCCCACTCCAACCATATACCATCACCCCCACTCCAACCATACACCATCACCCCCACTCCAACCATACACCATCACCCCCACTCCAACCATAGACCATCACCCCCACTCCAACCATATACCATCACCCCCACTCCAACCATAGACCATCACCCCCACTCCAACCATACACCATCACCCCCACTCCAACCATAGACCATCACCCCCACTCCAACCATATACCATCACCCCCACTCCAACCATAGACCGTCACCCCCAATCCAACCATACACCATCACCCCCACTCCAACCATAGACCCCCACTCCAACCATAGACCATCACCCTCACTCCAACCATTGACCAACACCCCCACTCCAACCATAGACCATCACCCCCACTCCAACCATAGACCAACACCCCCACTCC